>NC_083582.1:68015226-68097726 GCF_027579695.1 Neoarius graeffei | reverse complement strand
TAGTAGTAGTGTTACTACCAGCAGCAGCAGTAGTAGTAGTAGTAGCAGCAGCAGTAGTAGTAGTAGCAGCAGCAGTAGTAATCGTACTACCAGCAGCAGTAGTAGTAGTAGTAGCAGCAGTAGTAGTAGCAGCAGTAGTAGTAGTGGTACTACCAGCAGTAGTAGTAGTAGCAGCAGTAGTAGTAGCAGTAGTAGTAGTGGTACTACCAGCAGCAGTAGTAGTAGTAGTAGTGGTACTATCAGCAGCAGTAGTAGTAGCAGCAGTAGTAGTAGTGATACTACCAGCAGCAGTAGTAGTAGCATCGGTAGTAGTAGTGGTACTACCAGCAGCAGTAGTAGTAGCAGCAGCAGTAGTAGTAGTGGTACTACCAGCAGCAGTAGTAGTAGTAGCAGCAGTAGTAGTAGTGGTACTACCAGTAGCAGTAGTAGTAGTAGCCGCAGTAGTAGTAGTAGCAGCAGTAGTAGTAGTGGTACTACCAGCAGCATTAGTAGTCATAGCAGCAGTAGTAGTAGTAGCAGCAGTAGTAGTAGCAGCCACAGTAGTAGTAGTAGCAGCAGCAGTAGTAGTAGTGGTACTACCAGCAGCAGTAGTAGTAGTAGCCGCAGTAGTAGTAGTGGTACTACCAGCAGCAGTAGTAGTAGTAGTCGCAGCAGTAGTAGTAGCAGCAGCAGTAGTAGTAGTGGTACTACCAGCAGTAGTAGTAGTAGCAGCAGTAGTAGTAGCAGTAGTAGTAGTGGTACTACCAGCAGCAGTAGTAGTAGTAGTAGTGGTACTATCAGCAGCAGTAGTAGTAGCAGCAGTAGTAGTAGTGATACTACCAGCAGCAGTAGTAGTAGTAGTAGCAGCAGTAGTAGTAGCAGCAGTAGTAGTAGTTGTACTACCAGCAGTAGTAGTAGTAGTAGCAGCAGTAGTAGTAGTAGCAGCAGTAGTAGTAGTGGTACTACCAGCAGCAGTAGTAGTAGTAGTAGCAGCAGTAGTAGTAGTAGCAGCAGTAGTAGTAGTGGTACTACCAGCAGCAGTAGTAGTAGTAGCCGCAGTAGTAGTAGTAGCAGCAGTAGTAGTAGTGGTACTACCAGCAGCAGCAGTAGTAGTAGCCGCAGTAGTAGTAGTGGTACTACCAGCAGCAGTAGTAGTAGTAGTAGTAGTAGCAGCAGTAGTAGTAGTGGTACTACCAGCAGCAGTAGTAGTAGTAGCCGCAGTAGTAGTAGTGGTACTACCAGCAGCAGTAGTAGTAGTAGTAGCAGCAGTAGTAGTAGCAGCAGCAGCAGTAGTAGTAGTAGTAGTACCAGCAGCAGTAGTAGCAATACTAAGGTATCATAGCGCTACCTTAATAGATAATATATTTACCAATTATATAGATAATATCATTATAAGTGTAATATTGATCAATGATATTAGTGATCATCTACCAGTTTTTACAATTTATGACTGTAATCTTGGGCGGCATGGTGGTGTAGTGGTTAGCGCTGTCACCTCACAGCAAGAAGGTCCAGATTCGAGCCCCGTGGCCGGCGAGGGCCTTTCTGTGCGGTGTTTGCATGTTGTCCGCGTGCGTTTCCTCCGGGTGCTCCTGTTTCCCCCACAGTCCAAAGACATGCAGGTTAGGTTAACTGGTGACTCTAAATTGACCGTAGGTGTGAATGTGAGTGTGAATGGTTGTCTGTGTCTATGTGTCAGCCCTGTGATGACCTGGCGACTTGTCCAGGGTGTACCCCGCCTTTCGCCCGTAGTCAGCTGGGATAGGCTCCAGCTTGCCTGCGACCCTGTAGAACAGGATAAAGCGGCTAGAAATAATGAGATGAGATGAGACTGTAATCATAAGAGAAATGTGATAGACCATAAACTTACGGTAAGTATAGAAGAGTTAGGACTGAGGAAGCCATGTTTGCATTAAATAATGATTTATTAATACAAGACTGTGAATCAGTTTATATAGAGAATAGCATTGATAGAGCATATGATAACTTTTCAAGTATATTCAAATTATTATATGATAAAAATTGCCCACTGAAGCAATATAGTACAAAACAAAACTATAATGACCAACCTTGGATTGCTAAGGGATTACAAAATGCCTGTAAGAAGAAAAACACTCTATTTAGAGAATTTATTAAATTAAGAACCAAAGAGGCAGAAAATAAATATAAAAAATATAAAAACAAGTTAACGAGTATCATAAGGAGATGTAGGAAGGATTATTATGGTAAATTAATATATAATAGCAAAAATAATATTAAAGGAATATGGAATATAGTAAATAGTATTATTAAAGATGGTTCTGGACAAATACATTACCCTAAATACTTTAATGACAAAGATATTGAACATGGATGTACAGTAGTTGCTAATAGTTTTAATAATTTTTTTGTTAATGTTGGCCCAAGATTAGCTCAAAATATCTCTGATCCGGTAACAAATGATGATTGCATTGATAATATTATAAAGATGAATTCTTGTTCTATGTTTCTTACACCAGTAGATGAGAAGGAAATTATTGATATAGTTAATAAATGTAGTAATAAAATATCCACAGATTGTAATGATATTGATATGAAACTAGTAAAAACTATTATTGGCGGGATTTCTAAACCATTAACATACATCTGTAACTTGTCATTTCAAACCGGTACATTTCCAAGCAATATGAAAATAGCAAAAGTAATTCCATTGTATAAATCTAGGGACAAACACAACTTCACAAATTACAGACCTGTTTCTTTACTTCCTCAGTTCTCCAAAATTCTTGAAAAACTATTCAATAACAGATTAGATAAATTCATTGAAAAATACAAACTACTCAGTGATAGTCAATATGGATTTAGAGCAAATAGATCAACAGAGATGGCACTAATGGAATCAATTGAGGAAATTAGTAACTCGATAGATGATAAGAAATATGTCGCTGGGATATTTATTGATCTTCAAAAAGCTTTTGTTACTCTTAATCATGATATATTAATGAATAAGATGGAACAATATGGGATAAGGGGAGTTGTATTAAATTGGATAAGAAGTGATTTGAGCAACAGGGCACAATTTGTGAAGTTGGGTGACTCTGTCTCAACTCGTTTGAATATTGATTGTGGTGTCCCTCAGGGGTCAGTATTGGGTCCTAAACTGTTTATTCTTTATATAAATGATATGTGCAATGTATCAAAGATATTTAAGATGGTATTATTTGCAGATGACACAAATATGTTTTGTTCTGGAACAAATTTGCATGAGTTAGAAAACGTAATCTCTTCAGAATTGTGCAGGTTAAAAAGTTGGTTTGATCGAAATAAATTATCATTAAATCTGTCTAAAACAAAAATCATGTTATTTAATAATTATAAAATAAATAGGGCAATAAATGTACAGGTAGATGGTGTTGATATTGAAAGAGTTTCTAATAATATATTTCTTGGGGTAATAATAGATGATAGAATTAATTGGAAATCACATATAAAATACTAATTAAACTATCAAGAAGCATATCTGTGTTGAGTAAAGCTAAGCACATCCTGGATTATAATTCACTACACATTCTTTACTGTTCCCTGGTTTTACCGTACTTAAATTACTGCTCAGTGGTGTGGAGAAATATGTATAAATGTTCACTTCATGCAATAACTATACTTCAAAAAAGAGCTATAAGAATAATTCATAGTGCTTGTTACCGAGATCATACTAATTCACTATTCTTAAATTCAAAATGTTTAAAATTCAGGGATATTATAGAATATAAAACTGCCTGAATAATGTACAAAGTAAGGAATTATAAAGTACCAAGGAATATCCTTACAATGTTCTCGGATAGAGAGTGGGGCTATAATTTTAGGGGGAAATTGAAATTTAAAATTCGCAGTGCTAGGACAACGTTAAAAACGTTCAGTATTTCTATTTGTGGAGTAAAGCTATGGAACAGTTTGAATGTGGAGCTCATGAAATGTACAACTATAAACCAGTTCAAGAAAAGGTATAAGGAACAGATCTTTATGAGGTATAGGGAGGAGGAATTACAATAACATTCTATTTATAATATGTGTATATATGTGGGTATGGGTACATACATACATATATATATATATATATATATATATATATATATATATATATATATATATATATATATAAAATGTGAGGTTTTTTTGGTGTGTGTATATATGCATAATATGCAAAATTATGATATGGGTGTCTGTGTACGTATGGATGTGTATAGTTATAGGTATGTGTATATGTATGTACTGTATATATGTATTGTATGTGTGTATATATGCATAGCATAAGTATCTGTATATATGATTTGATTTGGTCGATATTATACCATGTTGGTATATATTGGTATATATAATGGTATATATTATACCATGTCTTGGTATGTTGGTATGTTTTCTTTTTTTGTTGATTTTGTTTTTCTTTTGTATATATAGTTTATGGTGGAAAGTGACGTTTGATTAGCGGTGGTATAGAGGGTTAGGATCTGATAAGTTATTTACTTCTTCCTAATCCTTTCCGGACACTATTATGTTACTGTCTTGTGGCTACGCTATTCTGTTTGTTTATGACGATGTTTTGATGATTGCATTTTTTTTTTTGTTTGTTTGTTTTTATATCTTCTTTACTGTTCTGAATCAATCAATCAATAGTATTCGTAGCAGCAGCAGCAGTAGAAGGAGCAGTAGCAGCAACAGTAGCAGGAGCAGCAGGAGCAGTAGCAAGAGCAGCAGCAATAGCAGGAGTAGCAGCAGTAGCAGGAGTAGCAGTAGGAGCAGCATCAGCAGCAGGCACAGAAGTAGTCATAGTCATAGTAGCAGCAGTAGTAGTAGAAGCAGAAGCAGTAACAGTATTAGCAGTAGCAGCAGCAGCCGCAGTAGTAGTAGTAGTAGTAGTTGCAGTAGTAGTAGTAGGAATAGTAGTAGCTGCAGCCACAGTAGTAGTACTAGCAGCAGTAGTAATAGCAGTAGTAGTAGTAGGAATAGTAGTAGTGGCAGCAGCAGCAGCAGTAGTAGTACTAGTAGTAGCAGCAGCAGGAGTAGTAGCAGTAGCAGCAGCAGTAGTCACAGCAGCAGTGGTAGTAGTAGCAGCAGTAGTATTAGTAGCAGTAGTCGCAGAAGGATTAGTGGTCATAGTAGTAATAGTAGTAGTAGCAGCAGCAGTAATAACAGCAGCAGTAAGTTGCAGCAGTAGTAGTAGCAGCAGCAGCAGTGGTAGTAACAGCAGTGGTAGAAGTAGTAGCTGTAGCAGCAGCAGTAGTAGTACGAATAGTAGCAGCCACAGCAGTTGGACTAGTAGTCGCAGCAGCAGCAGTAGTAGCAGTAGCAGCAGCAGTAGCAGTAGCAGCAGCAGTAGCAGTACGAATAGTAGCAGCCACAGCAGTTGGACTAGTAGTCGCAGCAGCATCAGTAGTAGCAGTAGCAGCAGTAGTAGTCACAGCAGCAGTGGTCATAGTAGTAGCAGTATTCATAGCAGCAGTAGTAGCAGCCGCAGAAGTCGTAGTAACAGCAGTGTTAGTAGTAGTAACAGCAGTAGTATTATTACCATTAGTAGTCATAGTAGTAGCAGCAGCAGTAATACCAGCAGCAGTAATAGCAGCAGCAGTGGTAGTAGCAGCAGCAGTAGTAGCAGCAACAGCAGCACTCGCAGAAGCAGTAGTAGCAGTTGTTGCAGTAGTAGCAGCCACAGCAGCAGCAGTAGTCGTAGCTGCAGCAGTAATAATAGTAGTAGAAGCAGCAGCAGCAGTAGTAGTAGGAGCAGCAGTCATAGCACAAATAGCGACAGTAGCAGTAGTAGTAGCAGCAGAAGTAGTCATACTAGTAGTTACAACAGTAGTAGTAGTAGTAGTGGTAGTAACACCAGTAGTAGCAGTAGCAGTTGTAGTAGCAGCAGCAGTAGTTGTAGCAGCAGCAGTAGTAGGAGCAGCAGCAGAAGTGGTAGCAGCAGTAATAATAAATGCAGCAGCAGGAGTAGCAGTAGCAGGAGTAGTAGTGGTAGCAGCAGCAGTAGTAATAGCAGCATAAGTAGTCATAGTAGTAGTAGCAACAGTAGTAGCAGCAGCAGAAGCAGTAGTAGTACAACCCCGATTCCAAAAAAGTTGGGACAAAGTACAAATTGTAAATAAAAATGGAATGCAATGGTGTGGAAGTTTCAAAATTCCATATTTTATTCAGAATAGAACATAGATGACATATCAAATGTTTAAACTGAGAAAATGTATCATTTAAAGAGACAAATTAGGTGATTTTAAATTTCATGACAACAACACATCTCAAAAAAGTTGGGACAAGGCCATGTTTACCACTGTGAGACATCCCCTTTTCTCTTTACGACAGTCTGTAAGCGTCTGGGGACTGAGGAGACAAGTTGCTCAAGTTTAGGGATAGGAATGTTAACCCATTCTTGTCTAATGTAGGATTCTAGTTGCTCAACTGTCTTAGGTCTTTTTTGTCATATCTTCCGTTTTATGATGCGCCAAATGTTTTCTATGGGTGAAAGATCTGGACTGCAGGCTGGCCAGTTCAGTACCTGGACCCTTCTTCTATGCAGCCATGATGCTGTAATTGATGCAGTATGTGGTTTGGCATTGTCATGTTGGAAAATGCAAGGTCTTCCCTGAAAGAGACGTCGTCTGGATGGGAGCATATGTTGCTCTAGAACCTTTCAGCATTGATGGTGTCTTTCCAGATGTGTAAGCTGCCCATGCCACACATACTAATGCAACCCCATACCATCAGAGATGCAGGCTTCTGAACTGAGCGCTGATAACAACTTGGGTCGTCCTTCTCCTCTTTAGTCCGAATGACACGGTGTCCCTGATTTCCGTAAAGAACTTCAAATTTTGATTCGTCTGACCACAGAACAGTTTTCCACTTTGCCACAGTCCATTTGAAATGAGCCTTGGCCCAGAGAAGACGTCTGCGCTTCTGGATCATGTTTAGATACGGCTTCTTCTTTGAACTATAGAGTTTTAGCTGGCAACGGCGGATGGCACGGTGAATTGTGCTCACAGATAATGTTCTCTGGAAATATTCCTGAGCCCATTTTGCGATTTCCAATACAGAAGCATGCCTGTATGTGATGCAGTGCCGTCTAAGGGCCCGAAGATCACGGGCACCCAGTATGGTTTTCGGGCCTTGACCCTTACGCACAGAGATTCTTCCAGGTTCTCTGAATCTTTTGATGATATAATGCACTGTAGATGATAATATGTTCAAACTCTTTGCAATTTTACACTGTCAAGCTCCTTTCTGATATTGCTCCACTATTTGTCAGCGCAGAATTAGGGGGATTCTTTCCATCTTTACTTCTGAGAGCCGCTGCCACTCCAAGATGCTCTTTTTATACCCAGTCATGTTAATGACCTATTGCCAATTGACCTAATGAGTTGCAATTTGGTCCTCCAGCTGTTCCTTTTTTGTACCTTTAACTTTTCCAGCCTCTTATCGCCCTTGTCCCAACTTTTTTGAGATGTGTTGCTGTCATGAAATTTCAAATGAGCCAATATTTGGCATGAAATTTCAAAATGTCTTACTTTTGACATTTGATATGTTGTCTATGTTCTATTGTGAATACAATATCAGTTTTTGAGATTTGTAAATTATTGCATTCTGTTTTTATCCTCTTTGTCCCAACTTTTTTGGAATCGGTGTTGTAGTAGTAGTAGAAGCAGCAGTAGTAGTAGCAGCAGTGGTAGCAGCAGTAGTATTAGATGCAGCAGCATCAGTAGCAGTAGTTCTAGCAGCAATAGTAGTAGCAATAGTAGCAGTAATAGTAGCAGTTGTACCAGCAGCAGCAAAAGTATTAGTCGCAGTAATAGCAGCAGCAGTAGTAGTAGTAGTAGCAGCAGCAGTAGTAGTAGTAGCAGCAGCACCAGTAGTAGTCGCAGCAGGAACAGAAGCAGCACTAGTAGTTGTAGTACTAGCAGTCATAGCAGCAGAAGTAATAACAGCAGCAGTAGTTGTAGCAGTAGTAGTAGTAGCAGCAGCAGAAGTTGGAGCAGCAGAAGTTGGAGCAGCAGCAGTAGTAGTAGTAGTAGTACTATAAGTATTACTAGTAGTAGCAGCAGTAGCAGAAGCAGTCATAGTAGTAACAGCAGTGGTAGTAGTATTAGTAGCAGCAGCAGTAGTAGCAGCAGCAGCAGCAGAAGTAGCAGCAGTAGTAAGAGTAATAGTAGTAGCAGGAGTACTAGTCATAGCAGCAGCTGCAGTACTAGCAGAAGTAGTAGTAGTAGTAGCAGCAGCAGCTGGGTGTATGGGGTGTCATACGGGGTGTATGGGGTGTCAAGGAGGGTTGGTGCCCTCTGTAGGGGGGCTTGCCATGTCTTTTTCAAGACAGCTCATCCTGCATTGGTTTCCACTTGGCACTCAACTCCCACCTGTGGCTCCATGAAGCTGTAACATGCGCAGTGGCCACACCCCGGTAACTGCTTTGGCAGGCGGGCTGAACCAGGTAAGGGGAGCCGGTCGGGTCTCAAAGCCTCCAGTGAATTAGCAGGGTATGCCTACCTAAGCATGTGAAGACTAGAGTCGGTGGAGTGAGCGGATGAGGTCATCTTTGTCCCAACGGTCATGAAGGTGTCAACAGCAAGCATCATGGAGCGCCAAGAGCACGGCAAGGCACTAGATACGTCGTGGTCATCCACTGCAGCTGACGAAGTCCCTGGTCATGACTGTTTCTCCGTACCACCAGATCCTGGCTTCTGAGGCCGAGAGAGTGGGATCTCCCCTGTGCATCGACTTTCCCACTTTAAACTTCTTCTGCACAGGTGTTTCCTCTTGTGTAATTCCAAACACCTCCCCTCCTCCATAAAGTCCTGCGGCGATGGGGAACAGGCAAAGCAACAGGTGGAGGTGATCACTGGCAGTTGTAGTTCAGACCCTGCATGTAGGTGGCCTGGTGGCTAGAGTCGCTGTCCTTCTGACCCCAGGACAACAGTGGAGTTCGGCGTTCCCCCAGGCGACTGAGCAGCCTCTTCAGGACAGCTCTGCTCACCCTCATATGAGAGAGGGGACTAGAAAAGGTGTCCCAACCAAATGCTTGTCCCATCCAACTGGCCAGCAAACCATGGCTGGTAGTTCTACCCCTCAAGTGGTCGAAACCAAAGAAAGAAGAAACTGATTCTCTGTGCGTGGAACGTATGCACTCTCATGGATAGAGAGGCCTCCTCAAGGCCTGAGAGAAGAACAGCCCTCATTGCAAGGGAACTGGCCCGCTACTGCATTGACATCGCGGCCCTCAGCGAAACCAGATTAGCCGAAGAAGGATCTGTTGCTGAACTAAAAGGCAGCTACACCTTCTTCTGGAAAGGCAAGGCCAGAGATGAAGAAAGAATTCATGGAGTAGGACTGGCCATCAAAACATCGCTCCTCAAGCAATTACCTGACCTACCAACATCAGTGAATGAACGTCTGATGAAACTTCGTTTCCCCCTCAACTGTACCCAGCACGTTACCATCATCAGAGCATACGCCCCTACTCTTACCAGCAGAGATGAAGTGAAGGAAGCCTTCTATGACCTCAGTGCCCTTGTGAAGGACATCCCTTCCAGCGACAAACTCATCCTGTTAGGCGACTTCAACGCCAGAGTCGGAACAGACTGCAGAAATTAGAAAGGCATGCTAGGACCACACGGCACAGGAAAACTAAACTCCAACGGTCTGATGCTCCTTAGTCTTTGTGCCGAGTACCACCTGACCATCACAAACACACTGTTCCAGCAAGCAGACAAACACAAAACAACATGGATGCACCCAAGATCCAAGCAATGGCATCTGATAGACTTTGCCATCTGCCGCCAGACAGACATCCGTGATGTCAGGATCACCAAGGCCATGCGTGGAGCTGAGTGCTGGACTGACCATCGTCTAGTCAGGTCCATCCTGTCCCTACACATCGCCCCGACACACTGCAAGATGCCGAAAGTCATCGGGCCAGCATTCAATGTCGCCAAGCTCGAACAACCGTGGCAACGCAGCGAGTTTGCGGATGACCTGGACAACCAACTGACTGCCCATGGACCTTTGACTGGCTGCCCAACACAGAAGTGGGAGCAATTCAGATCACTGGTGACAGAGTCAGCAAAGACCACCATTGGACCCAGGAAATGAGTGCATCAGGACTGGTCCGATGAGAACGACGAAGACATCAGAAAACTCTTAGCTGACTATCAGAAGGCCTTCCTTGAGTGACAGAACGATACCTCCTCCGTCTCGAAGCATGATCGCTTCAAACACCTCCAGAAGCAGGCCCAAGCAGCACTGCGTAAAATGCAGGATGAGTGGTGGGAGAAAAAGGCAGATGAAGTCCAAAGATATGCCGACACACAGAACTCCAAAATGTTCTTCTGCACCATCAAGGAAGTCTATGGACCTGCCAAGCCATGTAACACCCCACTCCTGTCGGCAGACAGCTCAACCTTGCTGAAGGAGAAGAGCAGCATCAACTCACGATGGAGAGAGCATTTCAGTAACCTGCTCAACAGGCCTTCCACTGTAGACCCCTTTGCCCTTGATCTGATCCCATGAAAACCCACTGTCCATGACCTTGACCTCCCCCCTACAATGGACGAAGTCTTGAAAGCAATCGGACAGACCAGCTCGGGGAAAGTGCCCAGGATGGACAGAATCCCAACAGAGATCTTCAAATCTGCTGGTCCCATGGCCCTAGAAGCCTTCCACTCACTCCTCACCAGCATCTGGGAAGAAGAAGACCTGCCCAAAGACTTTAGGGATGCCACAGTTGTCTCCCTGTTTAAGAATAAGGGCAGCAAGACTGATTGTGGCAACTACCAGGGTATCTCCCTCCTCTCCATTGCTGGGAAGGTCCTGGCTCAGGTCATCCTTAACTGCCTGATTACCAACATCTCAGAAGGAAACCTGCCCGAGACACAGTGTGGATTCCGCCCAAACTGCAGCACCATAAACATGATATTCACCATCTGCCAGGTACAGGAGAAATGCCTCGAGCAGAATATGGACCTGTATGCAATCTTTATAGACCTGATGAAGGCCTTCAACACAGTGGCCCTCTGGATCATCCTGTCCAAGCTTGGATGCCCGGACAAGTTTGTGAACCTCATACGGCAGTTCCATGACAACATGACCGGGCAGGTTCTCTCAGGCGGAGAGGTATTGGAGCTGTTTGACATCAGCAATGGCTGAACCAGCACAGCATCAAGCTCTCCACCAAGCTCAAGGTATACAAGGCCATGGTCCTCACCAGCCTCCTCTACAGATATGAGTCATGGACCCTGTACAGATGACACCTTAAGCAGCTAGAGCGTTTCCACATGCGCAGCCTCAGGTCCATTCTGAACATTTGCTGGCAGGACCAGGTTACAAACCTCGAAGTCCTTGACTGAGCCGAGTCCATCAGCATCGAAGCCATGATCTTAAAAAAACAACTCCAATGGGTAGGACATGTTATTTGAATGGAAGACCATCAGCTACCCAAACAACTGCTGTTTGGAGAACTGTGATCAGGCAAGCGAAACCAAGGCAGGCCATGAAAATGCTACAAAGACTGTGTAAAGGCCAACCTTGCACATGCTGGAATCGCCCCAAAACAGCTAGAAAAACATGCGCTAGACAGATCAAACTGGCGCACACTAACATGCCGAGCCCAGCTCAACTTTGAAGAAAAAAAGATGGGAAGACATCACTGACACGAGAACAAGAAGAAAGAAGGCCTCGATTGCAGAGCCGAACAACCCTGGACAGTTCCCCTGCCCTCACTGTCCCCGCACCTACCACTCAAGGATTGGGCTGCTGAGCCACCTCGGAGCCCACAGCAGAAGTAGTCAACCATAAGAGGACAACGTCATCGTCGGACCGACAGGCAACCAAGAAGAGAGAAGAGCAGCAGCAGCCATAGTAGCAGCAGCAGAAGTAGTAGCAGCAGCAGTGGAAGTAGCAGCAGCAGTAATAGCAGCCACCATCATAACAGCAGCAGTAGTAGCAGAAGTCATAGTATTAGTAGTAGCAGCTTTAGTTTAGCAGCAGTAGTAGCATCAACAGAAGGATTAGCAGCAGCAGGGGTAGTAGTAGCCTGGCTAACGCGACTTCAAAGCTCTCCGAGCATTTGGTCTGGCCAAGCTATTAAGCCAAACCGTTTCCCAGAGCCCGTGGTTGCCCCCCTCCCTGAAATGCCTCAGTTTGCTACTGGTCGAAGCCAGAAAAGGCTGTGACGAAGCTTAAACCAATCACATCACTCTTTCCTCTGACGTATGCGACGCGACGGGGCTAACTGGTAGATTAAACTCTTACCGAAGCCGGTCGGGAGTGTTAGGACTGGGACTGTTTTGGCCTCTAGAGGCCGCTGTTATTTCCTTTTCGTGTCATGTTTGTTTTAGCCTCTAGAGGCCGCCACTGTTCCTGTGTTTTGTGTTTGTGTTGATTGCCTGTTTAGTCCTGCTTATTTTCACCTGTGTTCAATTTAGTTTGTGTATTTACACCCCCTGAGTTCAGTCCTCTTGTCACGGAGTCTTTGTGCTGTTATGTTTATCTCCAGTTTCCTCTGTACCGTGTTCTTTGTTTTGCACTTTGCTTTGCTTTTGGACCTAGTAGTGACTGTGTTTTTGGATCTTCTGAGCTTTGGTATTTTTGCCTTTTCTTTTCTGTTTTTTTGGCTTTTGTTTTGTACTTTTGGATTTTTTTATTTTTTCCCTTATATCTTCTGAGCGTTTTTGGATTATTACTTTTTGGATTTTTTTGTGTATATATTGTAAATAAACCTTTTGATACTTTTTCTACTTCCGCCTCACGCCTCTGCATTTGAGTCATCCCCCTGGTGGCCTAGTGGGGGTTTGCTGGATTATCACACCAGCCAACCAGGTTCGAATCCCAGCAAAACCCTAACAGGGAGCAAGGCGAAAACGGCCTTCCTTTCAATAAATACCTCCAGGGCTGCTCTTTGCTCTGTTTTCAATGAGAACTTCCCGTTGAATGCTTTCAATACAGCATCTACCGCTGTGTTAAAGGCTTGCCGCTGCTCCATGTTCGTGATGTGAATGAAGCGCTTCCGGCATAGATTCTGTAAACAATCTATGGCTTCCGGTCGCAGTTCTACTACGTCACTGCCTTGAACACGCCTCTATCCAGGGCCGTTGGAGATGCTCAAAGTTGATTGGTTCCTGATTTTTCGGGAGCTTGGAAATGCTGTAGATAGCCTGCCTGGCCAGACTAAGCTCGGAACAGGCCCTCGTGTTGCGTCACGCTTAGGATGGGCGGGCCCAGGCTAGGGTAGTAGTAGAAGCAGCAGAAGTATTACTAGCAGCAGTAGTTGCAGCAGCAGTAGTAGCAGCAGTTGTAGTTGTAGCAGCAGCAGCAGTAGTAGTAGCAGCAGCAGCAGCAGTGGTAGCAGCAGTAGTACTAGATGCAGCAGCAGTATTAGCAGTTGCAGGAGTAGTAGTAGTTGCAGCAGTAGTAGTAGCAGCAGTAGTAGCAGCAGTGATATCAGCAGTCATACTTGATGCAGCAGCAGTAGCAGGAGTAGTAGTAGTTGCAGCAGTAGTAGTAGCAGCAGCAGTAGTAGTACTAGTAGCACCACTAGCATTAGCAGTAGTAGTAGCAGCAGTAGTGGTAGCAGCAGTAGCACTCATAGCAGCAGTAGTAGTAGTAGCAGCAACAGCAGCAGTAGTAGTAGCAGCAACAGCAGCAGTAGCAGTAGTGGTAGTAGTAGCAGCAGCAGCAGTAGTAGTAGCAGTAATACTAGTAGTAGTCATATAAGTAGTACTAATAGTAGCAGCAGCAACAGTAGCAGAAGCAATAGTTCTAGCAGTAGCATTACTAGTTGTAGTAGCAGTAGCAGCATCAGTCAAACAGCAGTGGTAGTAATTTTAGGAGTATTTGTCGCAGCAGCAGTAGTAGCAGCAGCAGTAGTAGTAGTAGCAGCAGTAGTAGTAGTAGCGTAGCAGTAGTCGCAGCAGCAGTTTTAGCAGCAGGAGTAATACCAGCCTTCGTCATGGCAGCAGCAGTAGTACGAACAGCAGTGGTAGTAGTAGCAGCAGTAGTACTACTAGTAGTAGTAATAATAGTAGCAGCAGCACTAGCAGAAGTAGTAGTAGTAGTAGTCGTAGCAGCGGTAGTAGTAGTAGCAATAGAAGGTGAAGCAGTATCAGTGGTAGTAGTAGTAGCATTAGTAGTAGCAGCAGTAGTAGCAGCAGCAGTGATACAAACAGCAGTGGTACTAGCAGTAGCAGCAGCAGCAGTAGTAGTAGCAGCAGTAGCAATAGCAGCAGTAGTAGTAGTAGCAGCAACAGCAGCAGTAGTAGTAGCAGCAACAGCAGCAGTAGCAGTAGTGGTAGTAGTAGCAGCAGCAGCAGTAGTAGTAGCAGTAATACTAGTAGTAGTCATATAAGTAGTACTAATAGTAGCAGCAGCAACAGTAGCAGAAGCAATAGTTCTAGCAGTAGCATTACTAGTTGTAGTAGCAGTAGCAGCATCAGTCAAACAGCAGTGGTAGTAATTTTAGGAGTATTTGTCGCAGCAGCAGTAGTAGCAGCAGCAGTAGTAGTAGTAGCAGCAGTAGTAGTAGTAGCGTAGCAGTAGTCGCAGCAGCAGTTTTAGCAGCAGGAGTAATACCAGCCTTCGTCATGGCAGCAGCAGTAGTACGAACAGCAGTGGTAGTAGTAGCAGCAGTAGTACTACTAGTAGTAGTAATAATAGTAGCAGCAGCACTAGCAGAAGTAGTAGTAGTAGTAGTCGTAGCAGCGGTAGTAGTAGTAGCAATAGAAGGTGAAGCAGTATCAGTGGTAGTAGTAGTAGCATTAGTAGTAGCAGCAGTAGTAGCAGCAGCAGTGATACAAACAGCAGTGGTACTAGCAGTAGCAGCAGCAGCAGTAGTAGTAGCAGCAGTAGCAATAGCAGCAGCAGTAATAGTAGAAGTAGTAGCTGCAGTAGTTGTAGTAGTAGAAGCAGCAGTAGTAGTAGGAAGAACAGTAGTAGCAGCAGTTGTAGCAGTAATAGCAACAATAGTAGTAGTAGCAGCAGTCGAACTAGCAGCAGCAGAACTAGCAGCAGTAGTAGTACTTTTAAATCAAATCAAATCAAGTTTATTTGTATAGCGCTTTTAACAATAAACATTGTCGCAAAGCAGCTTTACAGAATTTGAACGACTTAAAACATGAGCTAATTTTATCCCTAATCTATCCCCAATGAGCAAGCCTGTGGCGACGGTGGCAAGGAAAAACTCCTTCAGACGACATGAGGAAGAAACCTCGAGAGGAACCAGACTCAAAAGGGAACCCATCCTCATTTGGGCAACAACAGACAGCCTGACTATAATATTAACAGTTTTAACAGGTATAACCCTCAACTGTCCTCATGGGGCCGTCCTTCACAGGAGCGGTGCGATAAAACTCCGACCAGACACAGGGCACCAGGATGGATCAAGCAGGTCCGAGGGGCAGAAGAGGCCAGCATCTCAATCCCAGGATCAACATGTAACTCAGAGGGACAGATTGGGGGGGGGGGGAGAGAGAGAGAGAAAGAAAACAGGTTGTTAGGTATGCCCTAAAAATGACAAGTATTAAATCTGTGTGGTAGGCTCGCAGAGACGAGAGTCTTTACATCAGGCATAACACACAACAATGGCATGTTAATATGGTAAAATATATCATGACCTGCTCTGGCTGGATGCTTGATTGGGTGATGGGAGCACACTCCTCAGCAATGATGAGATGCAGATGGGATCCTTAGGGCTGGCCAAGACAATTCAGTTACATTTCACCGGGTCTGGGACATGCGACAGAAGTCTGACAGCCGATTCCCTGCAGGCTACGATAGCCAGTCGAGGTCTCCACCCTCTCCACCAAAAGATTTCCTGTTGACTCTATGTAACTCAGAGGGACAGATTTGGGGTGGGGGGGAGGGAAAGAAAACACAGGTGGTTAGGTATGCCCAATGTCACCTGAATAAGTAGGAACAGTATACATATTGCACCGAGTACAAGCAGGGACTCCGGCAACTAATTATGACAGCATAACTAAAAGGAGAGAGCCAGAAGGTAACACAGGCATGAGTTACTTTTAGTTACAGGAGTAGTTGTAGTAGTAACAGCAATTGTAACAGAGCAGTTGTAGTCGCAGCAGCGGCAGTGGTACCGTAGCAGCAGTAGTCCTAGATGCAGCAGTCAGAGTAGCAGTAGCAGGAGTAGTAGTAGTAGCAGCAGTAGTAATAGTAGCCACAGCAGCTGTAATAGTAGCAGTAGCTGTAGTAGCAACAGCAGCAGTAGTAACAGGAGCAGCAGCAGTAGTAGTAGTAGTAGCAGCAGTAGCAGTAATAGCAGGAGCAGCAGCAGTAGTAGCAGTAGCAGCAGGAGCAGTAGTAGCAGGAGCAGCAGCAGTAGTAGCAGTAGTAGTAGAAGGAGCAGCAGTAGTAGTAGTAGCAGCAGTAGTCACAGCTGCAGTAGTAGTAGCAGGAGCAGCAGCAGTAGTAGTAGTAGCAGCAGTAGCAGTAGTCGCAGCTGCAGTAGTAGTAGCAGGAGCAGCAGTAGTAGTAGTAGCAGCAGTAGTCGCAGCTGCAGTAGTAGTAGCAGGAGAAGCAGTAGTAGTAGTAGTAGCATCAGTAGCAGTAGTTGCAGCTGCTGTAGTAGTGTCAGGAGCAGCAGTAGTAGTAGTAGTAGTAGCAGTAGCAGTAGTCGCAGCTGCAGTAGTAGTAGCAGGAGCAGCAGTAGTAGCAGTAGTAGCAGTAGTAGCAATAGTCACAGCTGCAGTAGTAGTAGCAGCAGTAGCAGTAGTTGCAGCTGCAGCATAGTAGCAGGAGCAGCAGTAGTAGTAGTAGTAGTAGCAGCAGCAGTAGCAGTAGTCACAGCTGCAGTAGTAGTATCAGGAGCAGCAGCAGCAGTCATAGTAACAGCAGTAGTAGCAGTAGTCATAGAAGCAGCAGCTGCAATAGCAGCATTAGCAGCAGCAGTAGTATTAGCAGCAGCAGTAGCCGGAGCAACAACAGCATTAGTAGTAGCAGCAGTATTAGTAGTAAAAGCAGCCATAGCAGTCGTAGTAGCAGGAGTAATTGTAGTCATAGTAGCAGCTGTAGTTGCAGTAGTATTAGCAGTATTAGTAGTAGTAGCAGTCGTCGTAGAAACAGCAGCTGCAATAGCAGCAGTAGCAGCAGCAGTAGTATTAGCAGCAGTAGCCGGAGCAGCAACAGCATTAGTACTAGCAGCAGTATTAGTAGTAAAAGCAGCCATAGCAGTCGTAGTAGCAGGAGTAATTGTAGTCATAGTAGCAGCTGTAGTCGCAGTAGTATTAGCAGTATTAGTAGTAGTAGCAGTAGTCGTAGAAGCAGAAGTAGTAGTATTAGAAGTAGTAGCAGCAGCAAGCATTAATAGCAGCAGCAGCAGTAGTGGTAGCAGTCATAGCAGCAGTAGTAATATCAGTAGTTATAGTAGCAGTAGTTGTTGTTGTAGTAAAGCCATGGCACATGTCCCACAGTAAAAATTGATTTCTTTTTGAGGTAATAATGCATGACTAAATCTCTGCAGATTTTACAGTTATATAATTGGAGTGATGCACACCTGTCATTTGGACTCAGTATTTCAGTATTCAGTTACAACAGTCTTTTAAACTCCATCAGATACACCTTACACTCTTTGTGGGAAATATGCGAGAGGAGAACCTCTATGGTTTTCTCTGAACACACACACTTAAGATGAAAAATCATTATAGCCCACCTAGTTGCCCAGGAGGCCTTTACTGTCAACCCCACACATCCATGGCTGCTCTGTGGGCCATGCCAGTCCCTTTTTATCTCTCTTAATGTGTCATTAGGAAATTGACATTGCTGCACTTTCCAATGCTGGAATCACCTGGCTGTACGTATACTGTATGTCAATTCATCAATAACATAATCTGTATACGGTACACGCTACAGAAAGCCAATTTGTCTTTTTTCTCTCTCTTTATTTAAATAGTCCATTGGTCACATCAGTAAAGTGGTTCTTCTGATTTCAGTGCAAAAAAAAAGTCTCAATTTTCTGAAATTATGAAATTCATACGTTACTCTTACTACAATTAATATACGACTCAGTCAGCAGTTAATGTACTGTATATGCTGGTACACTAAGGATTAGTGTATATATTAATTCATTCTTATGAAAGCGATTGTCAAGTAGCAATATACACTCACTGGTCACTTTACTAGGAACTTGTTCTTCATTCGAAAGGCAATGATACACAGGGCAACTTTTGGGGCAATGTTGCCAGGCAGTATTACTGGGCGCTTTGACACTTTTCTCTTGAGATTGGGCAACATTGTTTCTATCTGAACGATTTCGATCGCTTTGGGCAACTTTTTAAAATCATCCAATCAGAGTGCTAGCAGTGAATCACATGGCCACCTGAGAGCTTCTGACATTTTCAACAAAGATGGTGGCATCTCCAGTCGTGGAGCGAAGAAAAACAGGGACAACTTTTATCTTTTTATGGCGGTAAGTTGTTCTGTGTAAACCCAAAGTGGTGAGTTTACCTCATCAAATGCTTAACCAACAGACATTTATTTTTATGTGCTCAGGTTGTAATTAAGACATCAATTTTTTTTTCAGCTAAGTGTAAACTGCTGTTAGCTAACCACCACTCCATAGAGATTGAATAGGATTTAGCTAACTAGCAGTGGGTTTTGCGAACATAGTTGGCTGAAAGTTATCGCTAGCGATGTAGGGATAATATTAGCTCTCTTCCGTCAAGTTAAAAGTGATGGGCAGCTCATCTCATCTCATCTCATCTCATCTCATCTCATCTCATCTCATCTCATCTCATCATCTCTAGCCGCTTTATCCTGTCCTACAGGGTCGCAGGCAAGCTGGAGCCTATCCCAGCTGACTACGGGCAAAAGGCGGGGTACACCCTGGACAAGTCGCCAGGTCATCACAGGGCCGACACATAGACACAGACAACCATTCACACTCACATTCACACCTACGGTCAATTTAGAGTCACCAGTTAACCTAACCTGCATGTCTTTGGACTGTGGGGGAAACCGGAGCACCCGGAGGAAACCCACACGGACACGGGGAGAACATGCAAACTCCACACAAAAAGGCCCTCACCAGCCACGGGGCTCGAACCCGGACCTTCTTGCTGTGAGGTGACAGCGCTAACCACCATGCCGCCCCATACAGAGCATGACTACTTGTGGAACCAAGAGTGAAACAGTACAAACTTCGGGATCTAAAAAAGAAAGAAAGCCTTTCAGGAGCTCTCTCAGCCCTTTTTCCTCCTCAGCAGCCATCTCCTGGTCCATGTCCTTTTTTCTTTTTTGCTGAGATGAGAATTAAACGATTATGTTTTTGCCATTATGTTTTAGTGATGTCAGTTATTAGTTATAGCTTGTGTGATTGAGGCTAGAAGCATTTTTAAAGGGAGTTAAAAAAGTGTTTATTAATAACATAACACATTATAATGTGGCTATTTTGACTTATAGATGTTAAAACAATGGCCAATTATCTTTTGACCAGAGTATCTATTCAGTTTTGTTCCAAAAGTGATACTTACTTCAGTGAAATATAGGCTGAATCCAAGACAAAAGTGACGGATACGAATGTTTCAGTGTCCATCTTTGCAGTGTCTGTCTCCCTGCCAATAGATTTGCTCTTATGTCAATTGTGTGTTGCCCTAATTAGTTGCCCTGTGTCTCACCTGGTTGCTCGTTGTTGGCAACATTGCTCAAAAAGTTGCCCCATGTAACATCACCTTAAGATTCCTGTTCTTGGCTGCAGGAGTGGAACCCAATGTGATCTTCTGCTGTTGCATGCTGAGATGCTTTTCTGCTCACCATGGTTGTAAAGAGTTGCTATGTGTTATTATATCCTTCCTGGCAGCTCGAACCTGTCCATTTTCCTCTGACCTCTCTTATCAACAAGCCGTTTGTTTCCACCCACAGAACTGTCACTCACTCACTTGATGTTTTTTGTTTTCTGCACCATTCTGTGTAAACTCTAGAGACTGTTGCATGCGAAAACCCCAGGAGATCAGCTGTTTCTGAAATACTCAAACCAGTCCATCTGGCTCAAACCAACACCCATGCCACAGTGAAAGAAAGTCACACTTTGAGATCACAAATTTTCCCATTCTGACGTTTGAACATTGTGAACATTAACTGAAGCTCTTGATTTGGATCTGCATGATTTGATGCATTGTGCTGCTGACAAGGGATCGGCTGATTAGAGAACTGCATGAAACAGGAGACGGATGGGTGTTCCGAATAAAGTGGCCGGTGAGTGTATTGCTTATTTCTAGTTCTCATAGTAAAGTGTTACCACTCTAGTTTCCGTTTGTTGATGTTAAGTAGATTTTTTTTTTCCCTTTCAATTTATTTGGATGGTCCAGTTTATAGTCTTGCCAGACTTCTAAGCGTGCTTTGTGTATGACAAAAATCATTGAATTCTATTTATGTCTCTGTTTTGTTGCAGCATGAATCAAGAAATCGAACTCAATATCAAAAGTCAGTTTGCAGAGCAAAAAGCCTTCTGCTATGTAATATATACAGTAAGTCTATCTGTCTCCAGCAAGCACCTCTTATTTCCTTCTCTTCAACACAACAGCAGTGGCAAACACTTCACATGCACAGGTGCTTTGATGGCTGATAGGTGCAGAGCATGTTGCTGATGTTCTTTCTTCGGCAGGACGTCCTGCCGTCTTCTTTCATGTGTCGCGTCAGGGCTGGAATCAAAACGAGGCTCGCCGCTCGAACGTCTGTGCAGAGAGAAAACAGCAGTGCCCGTGTTTTTGTCACCAACCTGCAGGATGTGCCTCTCATGTGCCATCTGGATGGATGTAGCCCAGTCAAGAGGCAGGAGGAGCACAAGGAGCATCTGTGTGTCTGTGTCTGTGTGTGTCTCTAAATACCTGCTGTCACTCCACATTCACACAGAAATGTGCAAACGTGAGCTGAGGAGGTAAACGTGGCTCAACACAGGGGTTTGATTCAATATAATTAAACACCAAACAAAATGATATTGTCAGAGTTTCACTGGTGGTGCTGGTAATAATAATAATAATAATAATAATAATAATAATAATAATCCTTCACTTCCTCACCCAATAACACTCACTCCCTCACTCCTCCCTCCCTCAGTCACACTCACTCACTCACCCAGTAACACATACTCCCTCCCTCTCCAGTCACACTCCCTCCCTCCCTCCCCAGTCACACTCCCTCCCTCACTCATTCCCCAGTCACACTCCCTCCCTCCCTCCCTCCCTCCCTCCCTCCCTCCCCAATCACACTCCCTCCCTCCCTCTCCAGTCACACTCACTCACTCACTCACTCACTCACTCACTCACTCACTCACTCACTCAGTAACACATACTCCCTCCCTCCCCAATCACACTCCCTCCCTCCCTCTCCAGTCACACTCACTCACTCACTCACTCACTCACTCACTCACTCAGTAACACATACTCCCTCCCTCCCCAATCACATTCCCTCCCTCCCTCCCCCCCTCCCCAGTCACACTCACTCACTCACTCACTCACTCACTCACTCACTCAGTAACACATACTCCCTCCCTCCCCAGTCACACTCCCTCACTCACTCCTTCCCTCACTCCCCAGTCACACTCACTCACTCACTCACTCACTCACTCACTCACTCACTCACTCAGTAACACATACTCCCTCCCTCCCCAGTCACACTCCCTCACTCACTCCTTCCCTCACTCCCCAGTCACACTCACTCACTCACTCACTCACTCACTCAGTAACACATACTCCCTCCCTCCCCAGTCACACTCCCTCACTCACTCCTTCCCTCACTCCCCAGTCACACTCACTCACTCACTCACTCACTCACTCACTCACTCACTCACTCACTCAGTAACACATACTCCCTCCCTCCCTCCCTCCCTCCCTCCCTCCCTCCCTCCCTCCCCAATCACACTCCCTCCCTCCCTCCCTCCCTCCCTCCCCCCTCCCCAGTCACTCACTCACTCACTCACTCACTCACTCACTCACTCACTCAGTAACACATACTCCCTCCCTCCCTCCCCAATCACACTCCCTCCCTCCCTCCCTCCCTCCCTCCCTCCCTCCCTCCCCCCCTCCCCAGTCACATTCACTCACTCACTCACTCACTCACTCACTCACTCACTCACTCACTCACTCACTCACTCAGTAACACATACTCCCTCCCTCCCCAATCACACTCCCTCCCTCCCTCCCTCTCCAGTCACACTCACTCACTCACTCACTCACTCACTCACTCACTCACTCACTCACTCACTCACTCAGTAACACATACTCCCTCCCTCCCCAGTCACACTCCCTCACTCACTCCTTCCCTCACTCCCCAGTCACATTCACTCACTCACTCACTCACTCACTCACTCACTCACTCAGTAACACATACTCCCTCCCTCCCTCCCCAATCACACTCCCTCCCTCCCTCCCTCCCTCCCTCCCTCCCTCCCCCCCTCCCCAGTCACACTCACTCACTCACTCACTCACTCACTCACTCACTCACTCACTCAGTAACACATACTCCCTCCCTCCCCAGTCACACTCCCTCACTCACTCCTTCCCTCACTCCCCAGTCACACTCACTCACTCACTCACTCACTCACTCACTCACTCACTCACTCACTCAGTAACACATACTCCCTCCCTCCCCAGTCACACTCCCTCACTCACTCCTTCCCTCACTCCCCAGTCACACTCACTCACTCACTCACTCACTCACTCACTCACTCACTCACTCACTCAGTAACACATACTCCCTCCCTCCCCAATCACACTCCCTCCCTCCCCCCTCCCCAGTCACACTCACTCACTCACTCACTCACTCACTCACTCACTCACTCACTCACTCACTCACTCAGTAACACATACTCCCTCCCTCCCCAGTCACACTCCCTCACTCACTCCTTCCCTCACTCCCCAGTCACACTCACTCACTTACTCACTCAATAACACATACTCCCTCCCTCCCCAATCACACTCCCTCCCTCACTCCCTCCCTCCCCCCCTCCCCAGTCACACTCACTCACTCACTCACTCACTCACTCACTCACTCACTCACTCACTCACTCAGTAACACATACTCCCTCCCTCCCCAGTCACACTCCCTCCCTCCCTCCCTCCCTCCCCCAGTCACACTCACTCACTCACTCACTCACTCAGTAACACATACTCCCTCCCTCCCCAGTCACACTCCCTCCCTCCCTCCCTCCCTCCCTCCCTCCCTCCCTCCCCAGTGACACTCACTCACTCACTCACTCACTCACTCACTCACTCACTCACCCACCCAGTAACACATACTCCCTCCCTCCCCAGTCACACTCCCTCCCTCACTCCCTCCCTGACTCTCCAGTCACACTCACTCCCTCCCTCACTCTCCAGTCACACTCACTCCCTCACCCAGTAGCACTCATTCCCTCACCCAATAATATTCACTCCCTCACTCATTCCCTCACCCAGTAACATTCACTGCCTCACTCACTCCCACTTCCAGTAACATTCACTTCCATTGCTCACTCCCTCACCCAATTACATTCACTCCTGCACTCACTCTTTCACCCAGTAACACTCCCTCACTCACTCCCTCAGCCATTAACACTCACTCTCTCACTCACTCCCTCACCCAGTAACATTTACTCCCTCACTCATTCCCTCATCCATTAACAGTCACTCCCTCACTCACTCCCTCATCCATTAATACTCACTCTCTCATTCCCTCCCCCGACCAGTAACACTCACTCTCTCATTCCCTCCCCCAGCCAGTAACACTCACTCTCTCATTCCCTCCCCCAGCCAGTAACACTCACTCTCTCATTCCCTCCCCCAACCAGGAACACATACACCCTCCCTCGTCCAGTAACACTCCCTCCCTCCCTCCCTCCCTCCCCCACCCACTAACACTAATCCCCTCCCTCACTCACCCCCTTACCCAGTAATACACACTCCCTCACTAATACTCACTCTAACTTTTACTCACTTCTCCACTTTGTAAGTCACTGACTCCATAATTCAGTAATACTCTCTCTCTCTCTCTCTCTCTCTCTCTCTCTCCCACTCACTCCACATAAATTCATGTACCATCTTTAACCTGATTCAAACTGATACAAAGCATTTCTATTTGCTAAGAACAGATTGATTTACGTGCAGGAATAATTATTTCTGAATACCTAAATAGTGTAACTGACTTAATCCTCTGCATTTTAGCAGCATTATTAAATGTTGGTTAGTAAAAATACACATGGAGGGTTTTATTGACTGAAATTCCCTGTGCGGCTTTTCAGGTGAATCGATCGTATTTCTCCCAGGCAAGCTTGAATCATACTAAACCATGGACTGTCAAAACTTAACCCCCAATGAAACTCCCTCAAAAACTCGCTGCTATTGATCCACAGCTTGATGAGCGCAGCAAAATTGAAGGAAAACAAATCTCTGTTTTCTCTTCTCTCTCTCTCTTTCTCTCTCTCTCTCTCTCTCTCTCTCTGTAGGCATGTTTTCTCACTAAATCACTTGACCATTCCAATTACATTTGCAAACATTTATAAATTAACATTTGGCCACATAAGTTTAATCGATGTATTACACTGCAGGGAAATGCCCGATCTCACTCTGTGCTCAGAAGAATGCCTAAAACCGGTGTATCGATAGAACAGGAATGATAGCAGTAACAGTGCCCTCTAGAATCTAGTCTGGTATGCCAGACATGCCTACTCTGAATAAGACAGAGAGAGAGAGAGAGAGAGAGAGAGAGAGAGAGAGAGAGAAGTGGTGCTGATCAGGCCCTTCAGTGTGGCCTGGGGGCCGTGTTTCAGTCCTGCCTGGGGGGTAAAAAGTCTCAGCCACATGCTGCAGGGCAGTGGGCTAGTTTATGGTACAGAGTGTCTTGCTGTTTCTCTTCTTGACTACTAACGCAAACAAATTGTTACATCATGAGTGCATCATAGGAGGCTTTAGAATAAAACAAATCGCTGAACGTGAATGTTCCAAGTAAAGTCTTTTAGACCATAGTTAATTTTTATCATTATTATTGTTGTTATTATTTTTGCTTCAGATTCCAATCAATCCTGGATGTGTACTAAGAAATGAAGGTAATATTTACTAATGTAAAGTGAGAAGAACTAAAGAGAAATAAAATGTATTATTTCCCGGCTGATAATCTTTGAATCAGTGTTCATTGTGTGCAGGAGTCTGGTACTGTAATGGCATCAAAACCAGCCCCTTCTGCAGCACCTGGGATGTCCCCACAGCCCTCAGCTTTGCCTGGGGCCAAAACAACATGATGTGAACATGGGCGCACGCGCACACACACATACACACACACACACACATCTCAGACATGGGCCTTGGAGAGCTCTACACACTAGTTGGCCATGGAGTGATGTCATACCAGCAGATAGGAAGAATGTGTGACAAGTGATGTCATCAGTGTGGGCTTGAATTAAACACCGGTGCTGCAAACCACAAGGGGAAAAAAAAAACCACTCGGTAAAGTGTAAAATGCATTTGTTTGCTTTAAAATTAAATAAAAGATCATGATTAAAATAGTATCCAATGATTTGTATAGTCTACATGCTTAATAAAACCATTACACTGCAAAAAAAATGATATCTTGTAAAGAGAAAATATCTTTAATATGGGTGAATTTATCTAATATTTCTCATTAGAAGATTATTAGAACTCAAATATAAGATTATCTCATCTCATCTCATTATCTCTAGCCGCTTTGTCCTGTTCTACAGGGTCACAGGCAAGCTGGAGCCTATCCCAGCTGACTACGGGTGAAAGGCGGGGTACACCCTGGACAATTCGCCAGGTTGTCACAGAGCTGACACATAGACACAGACAACCATTCACACTCACATTCACACCTACGGTCAATTTAGAGTCACCAGTTAACCTAACCTGCATGTCTTTGGACTGTGGGGGAAACCGGAGCACCCGGAGGAAACTCACGCGGACACAGGGAGAACATGCAAACTCCGCACAGAAAGGCCCTCGCCGGCCACGGGGCTCGAACTCGGACCTTCTTGCTGTGAGGCGACAGCGCTAACCGCTACACCACCATGCCGCCCCATATGAGATTATTTAGCTTACTATTAGACACTTTTACTTATATCGAGCTTTAAATTTTCTTATTCTATTGGCAGATAATTTTGCTTCTTTCTCGAATTAAAGCTAGACTGCCTTTCAGATTTTTCAAGTATAGGTCATCAAAAGAATTTTCCCAGACACCCAGTTATTTTTGTTTAGTGGACCAAAAGCTACTGAATTTGAATCACAGACTTCCAATTTTATTTTATTTTTTTAAAATAGAACAATTAATGAATTTAGGGCCACGTGGCCCTAAATTATCTGCTATTTTTTCCTGCTTCACCATGACACAGTACAAGATACTACATCATGTACCATCACGTGGTGGGCTTTCCCCATTCACACAAGGCATTGTGGGATACAAATTTGAAACAGGAGAGAAAAATGGAGGATGCGAGTGTGCGAATGAAACATGAAAGACCAACTACAGTAACAGAAAGCGAGAAGAAAAGATGTTATGTTATATACAAAGGAAAGGAAACACAGGACCAAACTAATAAATATCGGCACGCAGCGAGCACCTCGGTGTGATCAGCTGTTCGTTTAGCGACAGAATGATGGAACTGTCAGCGCACGGTCACTTATAGGTAAACCTGCGCATGCGCACACACACGGACTTCCTCTGTCTGCTTGACTGCATGATGTGAGCGATTTCATGCACATTATTTGCTTTAATCGTCTTAAATTAAATACCTTCCCAGCCACAGAACGGCCTGATACTTTGTGAGATATTACAGAAATAAACATATATCACAATGACCAAATTTCAGAGGGAACTAAAGTTCATTGCTTTTATGAAATCGAAAGGCTGTGTAGCTTTAAATACTTAAAAGTTTTAGCCAAATTATGTGCCCATGTAATAAGAAAATTTAAAGCTCGAAATAAGTAAAAATGTTGAAAAGTAAGCTAAATAATCTTATATTTGGGTTCTAATAAGAAATATTAGATAAATTCACCCATATTAAATATATTTTCTCTTAAGAAGATATACAGCACCCTCTACAATTATTGGCACCCCTCATTAAGATATGTTCTTAGGCTTCTAATAAATTCTTTTTTTTTTCAAATAATATAGGACAACAATGCAAAGAAAGAGAAAAATCCAACCTTTCATTCAATTGCATTTATTCAGTGGGAAAAAAAATCCCACATTAAGAAATAATTCTTTTACATTAAATCATGTGTGCCACAATTATTGGCACCCCTGATGTTAATACTTTGTACAACTTCCTTTTGCCAATAAGACAGCACTTAATATTCTCCTATAACATTTCACAAGATGTGAGAATACAGACAGAGGGATATTCGACCATTCTTCTCTGCACAATCTCTCTAAATCATCCAGAGTCCTGGGTCCTCTCCTATGCACTCTCCTCTTCAGCTCACCCCACGGGTTTTCAATTGGGTTGAGGTCTGGGGACTGAGATGGCCATGGGAGGAGCTTGATTTTGTGTCTGGGGAACCATTTTTGTGTAGATTTGGCCACATGTTTAGAGTCATTATCTTGCTGAAAGACCCAGTGATGACCCATCTTCAGCTTTCAGGCAGAGGCTACCAGATTTTGATTTAAAATGTCCTGGTATTTCAAAGAGTTCATGATGCCATGTACACTAACAAGGTTCCCGGGGCCTCAGGAAGAGAAACAGGCCCGCAGCATCACCGATCCTCCCCCGTACTTCACAGTGGGCATGAGGTGCTTTTCCGCATACTCATCTTTTGTGATGTATCAGTGTGTTTGTTGCCAAAAAGCTCTATCTTGGTCTCATCTGACCAAAGCACACGATCCCAGTTGAAGTCCCAGTACTGCTTAGCGAACTCCAGACGTTTACGTTGATGCTTGTAAGTGAGAAAAGGCTTTTTCCGTGCATGCCTCCCAAAAGCTTGTTGGCATGTAGATAACGCCTGATGGTTGTTATGGAGACTTTGTGACCCCAAGATGCTTCTCTTTGATGCAATTCTCTAACAGTGAGCTTTGGAGAATTTTTTATTTCCCTTACCATCCTCCTCACTGTGCGTGGTGGCAAGATAAACTTGCATCCTCATCCAGGCTTGTTTGCCACTGTTCCAGTTGTTTTAAACTTCTTGATTCCTCTGACTGTAGATATGGGCAGGTGTAGGCGAGTGGCTATTTTCTTGCAGCCATTGCCTGACTTATGAAGGTCGACACACATCTGCCTTACTTGAATGGTGTGTTCTCTTGTCTTTCCCATGTTGAAGAATGGATAAGAGAAATAGGCCTATGTGTCACATCATATTTATACCCCGGGGAAACAGGATGTGATGAATTACTAATTAAAGGTTCCTAGATACTCTGATCAACTTTATAAACTACAGTAGAAATGACAGAAATGCTTCAATTACATTTATTTTCTAGGAATTGTTATGGGTGCCAATAATTGTGGAACAGGTGATTTTATGAAAAATAATTATTTCTTAGTCAGGGATTTTTTTTTGTTTTAATTCACTTGAGTTTAGGGTTACATTTTTCTACAATTTTCAGTGTGAGATTATGCTTCTGCAATAAAAATTGAATTTATTTTAAGGGTTTTAACACATCTTAACCGGGGTGCCAATAATTGTGGAGGGTGCTGTATATATATATATATATATATATATATATATATTTTTTTTTTTTTTGTGTGTGTGTGTGTTTTTTTTTGCAATATAACATCGATTTTTCTCTCCACACTTTGAGTTAGACAATAGTTTCAGGCAGCCACCTGACCTTTAAATTTGCATCTGTTTATTGCAATTACCTAGACAACAGTTGGTGCCTAATACAAGAATAAGTATTTTCTCTTCCATCTTTTTCTAAGAACACGACTGTGGATCATATGCTTCTGTGGGAATTTGCATCAAAGACACAATCATAATTTATGTAATGACATTTGCTTGGCCACTGATTAGCTACCTTATCAACCTCTCTAATGAAGTAGCTATAACCCCAGGTTTATCATTCATTTCTCCAGACCCGATTTGAATAATGTCACACGATTGTACTGTAATCATTATGCAGCGTGACATGCTCGGACACGGACGACGGCGGAGGCTGTCAAAGTTCATGCCTCTTAATTTCATTCAACAAAAGAAGGAAAAGCAGTGTATTAAAGAGGACTGGAGTGTGGCGTGCTGAAGAGGATGGATGAGATGTTAAATAAAATAAAGCGAGTGCAGCCAACCAGATGTTGTAGAAACACACAGAACACTCTAAAGTAACGTGTTGGAGAAGAACAGTAATCGAGACAAATCTAAAGTCAAGGCAAGAAGTAAAATAATGATTGTTAAGATGATGAACAGTGCTTGGCCCCCTTCAGATAATGTTAACCTATTGACCTGCCTGTTCACATGAGTTCACTGTGGAGAGAGAGAGAGAGAAATGGCTCAGAATGCAAACCGTAACCTAAAGTCGGCTTTAGGTAAAACTCATCTCTTTTTACTATTGAAACGTTCATCCAAAGATCCGATGACAACACGCCATAATAGAGAGAGCAGGCAATATGAGTGTTGCAGAGCACTTATCCATTTTCCAAGAAATGATGGATTTTGGGTATCGAAAGAAAAAAAAAACGAATAAGACAATATGAGAAATTACTGCAGCTCCAGGAACGACACGACGGTAAATGTAATTTGATTGACACAAATTACGCCTGGCATGTCGGGAAGTCGACTCCACCAATAATATCGCTGTCAGAAATCTCATATATCCTTTCCCATATGAGCCAGTGTTTATTCATCCTTCTCTCTCGCTCAGTCGCTCCAAATACCGGATATTACATTTGTTTTGGAGCTGTTTGAAGGTTGAACTCTGTCGCTGAGTGTGTAAGTGTGTGTCACTGTTGCAATAACATAGCAGTCAAAGCCTGTAATGACAACACGAATCTGTCCAGCAACTCACTCATAACCACTCTGCTGGTAATGATAAGTACAGACAAATGGCAAGGACAGTGTGTGTGTGTGTGTGTGTGTGCATGGTTTGGGAGGTTGGACAGAATTAGGAGTCTGATGGCAAAGGTTTATATGTGTGAAAAATATTTGCACTTGAACAAAAGATACGGTATGAAGCTAAAAATATAGAAGTTATATCATATTTAATCTATCCACATTCACTGGATATGAGCAATCACAAGCTCTGATTGACTACTCTACTACTAGGATATCAGCTCATATACCGTGAGTAGAGAAAAACAAAATGGCGAAGCACATCAAGTCAGATATTATCGCTTTGTTATCAAGTATTTAAAAGAAACAGAAACAGCTTAATAAAAGAACATAAGGGTTCCCCCCCAATATCTCCTGCTTCACACTCCAGCCCATCGGTGGTGATAATGCACCATTAAGTTGGTTTGCCAACTGCCAAAAAAAAAAGAGGAAAACAAAATGGCAGACCATCCCTGAGCCCAAAATCACTCACTACTCACTATATAGTGGACTATATAGTGAGCTCGCTATTTTGTAGTGCTGTCTGAATGTATAGTGAGAATTATTACACCCTATATAGCGCACTCAAAGTATCCCATAGTGCATCACGAAAGGTAGTGTACAACCGATGGTCACTATCCACTAATCTGGCACGTTTTACTTGTGCAACAATAATGACTTAAACAACGGCATGGCAGAGTAGTGTCCAAAAGTGTTTTTTTTTTTTTCATTTTATCAATGAGCTTACTCTATAGTCCTCTATACAGTAATTCCCTATATAGTGAGTAGGGAGTAGTGAATGAGTGAGTGATTTCAGACACAAGGCATGTTACTGAACCAACCAAGGATGAAATAAAAACTCTACTCGAAAATCTCATCTCATCTCATTATCTCTAGACGCTTTATCCTGTTCTACAGGGTCGCAGGCAAGCTGGATCCTATCCCAGCTGACTACGGGCGAAAGGCGGGGTACACCCTGGACAAGTCGCCAGGTCATCACAGGGCTGACACATAGACACAGACAACCATTCACACTCACATTCACACCTACGGTCAATTTAGAGTCACCAGTTAACCTAACCTGCATGTCTTTGGGGTAACCGGAGGAAACCGGAGCACCCGGAGGAAACCCACGCAGGCACGGGGAGAACATGCAAACTCCGCACAGAAAGGCCCTCGCCGGCTACGGGGCTCGAACCCGGACCTTCTTGCTGTGAGGCGACAGCGCTAACCACTACACCACCGTGCCGCCCCCTACTCGAAAATATAACCCCCCCCCCAAAAAAAAGCAACAAAATGTGGAATGAAAGTATTTGATGGTAAGAACTTATCTTTTTTTTTTTTTCAATAATTATTATTATTATTATAGCATTTTTCACAAATTGCTCCTGTCATTTCGCCGGTTTGTTTATATTCTAAGCGGAAATTATTTTGTTGGAAGTTTTGTATAAAGTTTTTATTCATCAAATTTGCAAAAAATGAAAATAAAAATGCTCTGTTTATCAAAATCCAGTGAATGTGGATCAAATAAAACAGTTATTCTGCTCAATCTCGTCATACATGGCTTATAGCCAACTCGGTGCTACGCGCCTCATCGTCTATCAGCTCATGTACGACTCGATTTTGTGGAATAACTGTTAATTAGATTGTATTCTATTATCTGTTCAGAATAAAACTGAATATAACTTCACATTATTATTATTATTATTATTATTATTATTATTATTATTATTAACAACAACAGCAACTGCACTGAAGACTGGACATGATCAAGACTAACTTAATCTATGAACAGAATTTGTAACATCTGCGATTTAGTCTTAACATAATACAGAGAAAGAGTCATTCCACCGAATGAACATTACACTGTGGGTAAACGATTCTCTTTTCTAAACGTCTGGAGTGGCAGAGGAAGTCACGCTATGTAAGTCTGTCAGCACTTCAGCCAAACAAACAGAAAAAAAAAAGTCCTGAAGGAAAAGCCAGCAAGAATAACAAACCAGCAACACAGTACACCTTTCAATTAATGTTTCTCACAATAAAGGGAAGAGGACCAGGCCCCGGGAAATCGCCATAAGATGGGATTGGGAAAATGAAAAAAAATAATAATAAAATAAAAATACAACAACAATAGAAACTGGAAGCCTGTCCAAGAACAGCACTAATTTCATAGTTCTGGGAGTCCTTAAGGACATTTCCTGTTGTTCTGTACTGGAGACCTGTGCTGCAGTTTGGAGTTAAAGCAATGCTGAGTTGTTGTTTTTTTTTTATCAGAATAAACGCACAATATTAATGCATTAAAAAAAGTGGCTAAATAGGTACAATGCAAAAGAATAAGAGAAACATGAAGCTGTGGTGCACCAAACAGGAAAAGAAGGCGTGCGGTCGAGCAGTGAAGAGGTGGTGTGTGAAAATGTGGCGGTTACCCAGCAGAGGGGGCTCCTTGCTCTAAATCAATATTAATGACGATGATTAATGAAGAGAGGTTCTCGCCATGTTGTGTGACGGCTCCCTCACTCAGCCTCTGTCTGTATGGAAGAGTGAGAGGCCGAGCTTACACCTCCTCTGAGAGGCGAGAGGCTGAGTCGATGCGCGCACACACATGCACACTCACACACATATACCTACGTTCATTATAAGTGATGGGAACCAACAAAGAGCGACCAATTATACTGTCCAGCATTGTGCAACTTCATCTCTCTCTCTCTCTCTCGCCACTCGTCACCTCCAAAGAGGGATCGTGATAACATTCGACTATAATAGGAAGGCAAACCACCACCACCCCCCCCCCCATACACACACATGTTCAACCACTTAGTCAAATAGCTTTGTTCCCATCAAGTACTATGAGCTCTATACTGAAGTGATATAACTCCTCTCTCTCTCTCTCTCTCTCTCTGTTCCAGCATTGCATGCACATTGGTCAGTAATTTCCATGCTATCTTCATTCATAAATCACATCCAGTTTTATTACCGCATGCTTTAATGATATTAGGCTAATCCCTGTTGTCCATGGTCTGTAAACAGAGTAGCCTTAGGCTGAACTCAAGGGCCATCTTAAAGAGACAAATCTCACTACAATAGGATTCATGTTCAATTGTCCCCCATGTGCTCAAGGCTGGACACAGCGGCCATAGATGAGTCAGCAGAGTAATTCGAGGTAGTCAGATAAAACCTGGTATAGAAAGTGTACACTATCGAAGATTGTAGTGGGGAAAAACGAATATAGAAATGTCTTATTTATTTATCAAGTTTGCACATCTGTAAATCATTTTCTTTGTCATTAGACTTATTTTTGCTTTGTATTTTAACCATCCATGCTGTTATTTGATTTTGTTTAGATTGGAGACGGACCGCGAGCTGGCCTAGTGGTTAGCGTGTCCGCCTCTCGACTGGGAGATCACGAGTTCTACTCGCAGTTGGGTCATACCAAAGACCATCATTAAAATGGAATCTACTGCCATCTGGCAAGGCACGCTGCAATACAGAAGCAAGTAGGGAAGTCAAAATCTCGTGGTTACCAGAGGACTAGCCCCCCACTGTAACCCTAGCTGTATAGGCAAGAGGCCGAGGGCTATGGAAACGGAGATCGGTGCCGCATCCATACGCCTTAAAGAGCTGGTTAGTACTGGGACAGGAGACTGCCTGGGAAGACCAAATCATGGCATGGAAGGGACTTTGATATTGGAGACGCCACCAATCCAAAACCTAGCAGAGGTAAGTAAACCTAGAGGCTTGCTCATTGGGGATAAAATTAGCTCATGTTTTAAGTCATTCAAATTCTGTAAAGCTGCTTTGCGACAATGTTTATTGTTAAACACATAAACTTGACTTGACTTGACTAGTACAGGGATCAGTGCCTGGCTGATCCCATCAAAAACATGGTGAATCAGGTATCAGAGAAACATTTCAGTTCTTGGAACCTGGAACAAAATTCGAATTGGCAACGAATTTGGATTTGGAAAAGGAATTATTTTTTTTGAAACTGGAATTGTTTACACATAATAAGACGTGATGGTTTTCTTTAATCAGGATTGATTTCAGTATCCAACACTTAGATCCTGTCCACTAATTTGACTGGACAAGTGCCATTCCAAGAGTGCTTATATTTCGTATAACCGCACTGCGACGTTTCAATGTGTGCATCAATCTGCTCGTATGAGTTCATCTTGTAAAATTCCACTTCCTGGTTCGAAACAGTTACGACAGCTGTAGAGTATTAGTAGCATCATGAGCAGACATGGCAAAGAAGACTTTTCATGAAGATAACTTCTCATCTCATCTCATTATCTCTAGCCACTTTATCCTGTTCTACAGGGTCGCAGGCAAGCTGGAGCCTATCCCAGCTGACTACGGGCGAAAGGCAGGGTACACCCTGGACAAGTCGCCAGGTCATCACAGGGCTGACACATAGACACAGACAACCATTCACACTCACATTCACACCTACGCTCAATTTAGAGTCACCAGTTAACCTAACCTGCATGTCTTTGGACTGTGGGGGAAACCGGAGCACCCGGAGGAAACCCACACGGACACGGGGAGAACATGCAAACTCCGCACAGAAAGGCCCTCGCCGGCCACGGGGCTCGAACCCGGACCTTCTTGCTGTGAGGCGACAGCGCTAACCACTACACCACCTGAAGATAACTTTTGACTGAAAAATATGAAAGCTTATCAGATGAAGATCAAATGGAAGAAGTAGAGTCAGGGGTTTTGTTTGTTTGTTTGTTTGTTTGTTTTCCCAGAAGTACCTTTACCAGGAATGTATAAATCAATGTGTACTAGCTAGTCAGATACCCGGTGTGCTATAATGTGAGTGTGGCTTCTTCAGGATCGATTTCTGTGAGGCCATATTGTGTGCAAAATTTTAGTTACTTGATATTAATTTTTTGTTTATATCCACAATCAGGTAATTGTGCTGAATATTTGGACGGCAGTGATTAGTGATGGTACACACTCTGCTGACTCGTGTCTATAGTAGAATCACAGCTGTGCCAAAATTCAGTAAAACTGCATTCTTGATAATAATATTGCTGAAATATACTTTAATATGTTTGTTATAGGGGTGGCACGGTGGTGTAGTAGTTAGCGCTGTCGCCTCACACCAAGAAGGTTCTGAGTTTGAGCCCAGCGGCCGGCGAGGGCCTTTCTGTGCGGAGTTTGCATGTTCTCCCCATGTCCTCGTGGGTTTCCTCCAGGTGCTCCGGTTTCCCCCACAGTCCAAAGACATGCAGGTTAGGTTAACTGGTGACTCTAAATTGACCGTAGGTGTGAATGTGAGTGTGAATGGTTGTTTGTGTCAGCCTTGTGAAGATCTGGCAATTTGTCCAGGGTGTACCCCGCCTCTCGCCCATAGTCAGCTGGGATAGGCTCCAGCTTGCCTGCGTTCCTGCACAGGATAAGTGGCTACAGATAATGGATGTATGGATGTTTGTTATATTTTAAAGTGTAATTGATTTTCGTGTGAAAGAGTTTAACTGTGAAGTGCTACAGTTAAAGAAAAAAAAAACAGTTATTCCACTAAATCGAGTTGTCCATGAGCTGATAGCCGATGAGGCACGTAGCACCGAGTTGGCTATAAGCCATGTACAATGAGATTGAGCGGAATAACTGTTTTATTCTATCCATATTCACTAGATTTTGATAAACAGAGCATTTTTATTTTTATTTTTTGCAAATTTGAAAAATAAAAACTTTATATAAAACATCATTTCTTCTTAGAATGCAAACAAACCGGCGAAATGACAGGAGCAATTTGTGAAAAATGCTATAATAATAATAATAATAATAATAATAATAATAATAATAATTCTTGAAAAAAAAAGATATGTTCTTACCAGCAAATACTTTCATTCCATATTTTGTTGCTTTTTTGTATTTTTTGGGGTTTTGTTTTCGAATAGAGTTTTTATTTCATCCTCGGTTGGTTTAGCAACACGCTCTGCCATTTTGTTTTTCTCTGCTCACGGTATAAGAGCTGATATCCTAGTAGTAGAGTAGCCAATCAGAGCATGCGATTGCTCATACCCAGTGAATATAGAGAGAATATAGCGGCACGGTGGTGTAGTGGTTAGCACTGTCGCCTCACAGCAAGAAGGTCCGGGTTCGAGCCGAGTGGCCGACGAGGGCCTTTCTGTGTGGAGTTTGCATGTTCTCCCCGTGTCCGCGTGGGTTTCCTCCAGGTGCTCCGGTTTCCCCCACAGTCCAAAGACATGCAGGTTAGGCTAACTGGTGACTCTAAATTGACCGTAGGTGTGAATGTGAGTGTGAATGGTTGTCTGTGTCTATGTGTCAGCCCTGTGATGACCTGGCGACTTGTCCAGGGTGTACCCCGCCTTTCGCCCGTAGTCAGCTGGGATAGGCTCCAGCTTGCCTGCGACCCTGTAGAACAGGATAAAGTGGCTAGAGATAATGAGATGAGATTATATATATATATATATATATATATATATATAGAGAGAGAGAGAGAGAGAGAGAGAGATGATATTGTGCCATCTCTTATTTATTTTCTATCTAGATGTCTTAAATCTTGTTTTTTTTTTCATTTTTTTGTTAGGTTTTTTTTTAGTTTTAAAATCTGTTGCTTGAACAATCACCATATTTTAGAAGTATCATTTTACCTGTGTGTGTAAGTGAAACGTCGAGAGTGAGCAAAGCTGCATTTGTTCCTCATTTGCCACCACAAGCCTCAATGCTCCATCTCGTCCTGCCATTACCTGCAGCGTGTTTGCCCTGGCATTAGCCTGAAAATGAAATTCAAATATGTAAAGTCCACACATTTTAAATGCAGCATTAGTTCACTGCTGTTACCTGCCAATGTGGGCCCTTACTGTTTGCAGTCTTTAAAAAAAAAAAAAAACAGTGGATGGAGTGTCAGTAAGAAAGGAGGAATGAAACAGCTTCTGAGAGCTTGGGCTACAATTCAGCGGGGTATTTAAGGCTTCTGCACAGAGCTGCTACGCGGTGTTTCAGTGCGTCTCTACAGTGACTGCCCATATTTATTTAGGTTTAGCTGTTCATCAGAGTCATAGAAATAAGGCAGAAAAGGCACTGCGGGTATAATATTTATTCTAAATAAGAATAATAATAATAACTTACCAGAACATGTGTATGCCAAGGAAACATGAAAAGGCATATAGAAGCTTTAAAACATCCCTTTCTGCAAGGGTCAGATCTTGTACAAGAAAAGGAATGCAAATAAATGGATGATGTGTCGGCTTTTGGAAATGTCACTGATAAAGGGCTAAAATGTCACTTCGATTTAAAAAGCGGACAGTTAGTAGTTCATTAAAGAAAGGGCCATATTGTGCTATCGGGGACTGCTGGCAGCATTCCGATCTGGGCCAGCCACACATAGCCCATCCAGATGGCACTGGGATCCGGGTGGACTTCAAAAAAGATCTTAGTGGGGGTGGCAGTGTGCTTCTCGCGCCCAGCTTTGACACGCCAGGGCTTGCCAGAGCCTCCTTCTTTCCCTTGCCCTCCCTTCTCTATCTCTCTCTCTCTCTCTCTCTCTTTCTCTCTGCGTGGGAATATGCTTGTGCACACGGCATGCCGGATTTATGAGCGCTATAATGCATTCTGCTAGTTAGTATGGAGATCAGTGCTGTGGGCATGGACAGATGAGTGAAGCAAAATTTGTTGCCATTAGTGAACTCGACATGTTGATATTAACAGCTGGGAGGCCTCGCGCTATGCACCCATTAAAATTCCTGTGCAATTAAAAAGTACAGTTCGGAAAATGAGTTTACAATAGTAATTTGACAATCATTATGGTGTGTGTGTGTGTGTGTGTGTGTGTGTGTGTGTGTGTTTTGAAAATGAATTGTTGTTGAATTAAATATTAGTTTCATTAATAATCATTTAAAACTCCTTTATTGGTGGATTAATGAAATCTTTTCACCTAAACGATCGCATAGCAGATTATATGCGTGAATGAGGCTAATTCAGAGTTTATTACACTGCTTTTCTTCCATTCCTCTCTTTTCTCTCACTTTCACTCTCTCTTTCTGACTCCTCGGGGTCTCGGGCTCTGCTGAGCAGGAAAGACTGATTTATTCAGGTGAGCTCTGGGGTCAGGGAGAGAACATTGGGAAATTTAGAGACCATTTTATTTCTGAAATTTGATGTCAAAACCATCATGGAGTGATAGGCTGGTCATTTCAATATGCCTTTCTTGGCAGTCCAGTGGCTGATGATGTCATGGGCTGAGTTTGTTTGATGGCGTATATCGATAGGTCATTTGAAAAATAGAAAGCCATCTAAAAAGGCAATATAATGATGGGTGTATATATATATATATATATATATATATATATATATGGACATGAGTATTTGTATTCTTCATATGAGCTACATCCAGGACATGGAGACCCAAAACCGTGACATAAATCTCTATATGTCACTCATGAGGAAATCTATGAATTATTTTGATAAACTTGGGTACTGGGCGGCATGGTGGCGTAGTGGTTAGCACTGTCGCCTCACAGCAAGAAGGTCCGGGTTCGAGCCCCGTGGCCGGCGAGGGCCTTTCCGTGTGGAGTTTGCATGTTCTCCCCGTGTCCGCGTGGGTTTCCTCCGGGTGCTCCGGTTTCCCCCACAGTCCAAAGACATGCAGGTTAGGTTAACTGGTGACTCTAAATTGACCGAAGGTGTGAATGTGAGTGTGAATGGTTGTCTGTGTCTACAGTGGTGCTTGAAAGTTTGTGAACCCTTTAGAATTTTCTATATTTCTGCATAAATGTGACCCAAAACATCATCAGATTTTCACACAAGTCCTAAAAGTAGATAAAGAGAACCCAGTTAAACAAATGAGACAAAAATATTATACTTGGTCATTTATTTACTGAGGAAAATGATCCAATATTACATATCTGTGAGTGGCAAAAGTATGTGAACCTTTGCTTTCAGTATCTGGTGTGACCCCCTTGTGCAGCAATAACTGCAACTAAACATTTCCAGTAACTGTTGATCAGTCCTGCACACCGGCTTGGAGGAATTTTAGCCCGTTCCTCCATACAGAACAGCTTCAACTCTGGGATGCTGGTGGGTTTCCTCACATGAACTGCTCACTTCAGGTCCTTCCACAACATTTCGGTTGGATTAAGGTCAGGACTTTGACTTGGCCATTCCAAAACATTCACTTTATTCTTCTTTAACCATTCTTTGGTAGAACGACTTGTGTGCTTAGGGTCGTTGTCTTGCTGCATGACCCACCTTCTCTTGGGATTCAGTCCATGGACAGATGTCCTGACATTTTCCTTTAGAATTCGCTGGTATAATTCAGAATTCATTGTTCCATCAATGATGGCAAGCCATCCTGGCCCAGATGCAGCAAAACAGGCCCAAACCATGATACTACCACCACCATGTTTCACAGATGGGATAAGGTTCTTATGCTGGAATGCAGTGGGGTTTTTTTCTCCAAACATAATGCTTCTCATTTAAACCAAATAGTTCTATTTTGGTCTCATCCATCCGCAAAACATTTTTCCAATAGCCTTCTGGCTTGTCCATGTGATCTTTAGCAAACTGCAGATGAGCAGCAATGTTCTTTTTGGAGAGCAGTGGCTTTCTCCTTGTAACCCTACCATGCACACCATTGTTGTTCAGTGTTCTCCTGATGGTGGACTTATGAACGTTGGCTAATGTTAATGTGAGAGAGGCCTTCAGTTGTTTAGAAGTTACCCTGGGGTCCTTTGTGACCTCGCCGACTATTACACGCCTTGTTCTTGGAGTGATCTTTGTTGGTCGACCACTCCTGGGGAGGGTAACAATGGTCTTGAATTTCCTCCATTTGCACACAATCTGTCTGACTGTGGATTGGTGGAGTCCAAACTCTTTAGAGATGGTTTTGTAACCTTTTCCAGCCTGATGAGCATCAACAACGCTTTTCCTGAGGTCCTCAGAAATCTCCTTTGTTCGTGCCATGATACACTTCCACAAACATGTGTTGTGAAGATCAGACTTTGATAGATCCCTGTTCTTTAAATAAAACAGGGTGCCCACTCACACCTGATTGTCATCCCATTGATTGAAAACATCTGACTCTAATTTCACCTTCAAATGAACTGCTAATCCTTGAGGTTCACATACTTTTGCCACTCACAGATATGTAATATTGGATCATTTTCCTAAATAAATAAATGACCAAGTGTAATATTTTTGTCTCATTTGTTTAACTGGGTTCTCTTTATCTACTTTTAGGACTTGAAAATGAAAATCTGATGATGTTTTAGGTCATATTTATGCAGAAATATAGAAAATTCTAAAGGGTTCACAAACTTTCAAGCACCACTGTATGTGTCAGCCCTGTGATGACCTGGCAACTTGTCCAGGGTGTACCCCGCCTTTCGCCCGTAGTCAGCTGGGATAGGCTCCAGCTTGCCTGTGACCCTGTAGAAGGATAAAGCGGCTAGAGATAATGAGATGAGATGAGAACTTGGGTACTTTTTGTTTGTTAATGTGTCTATATAATAAAAAGAAAGTCACACGTTGGCTTGAAGATACTGTATGAAGTTTATCTTCTCGTGTTGAAAAACTCATATTTTTCATATGAAATACATCGTGGATCTGAGTGACATATTTAAATATTACTGGTTGGCATTTTCCACGGTATATCAGATATTATTCAATTCAGCTAGCATGATACTGAATGAGTCAGAGATGAGTAGCTGAATGGAATATATCTGATATACCATGAAAAAACCAACCAATATTATTATTATTATTATTATTATTATTATTATTAGTGGTAGTAGTAGTAGTAGTAGTAGTAGTAGTATATACACATTCGATGGAACAATGATAGATTTTACAAAAAGTTAAGAACAGGGTGGTAACTTACCAATACTGAATGCTGATTCTGATTGAATGTAATTCAATGTTCTGTCAATCCAATGTACTGTACAAAGTCAAAGTTCTAACAATAGAAATGGTACAAGTCCAAAAAGCTTAAAGAACAACCAACTTATATACAAGCTATATCCAGGTTACAGTTCAAGTTGAAAGTTACTTTTGGTCGGAGTTAATTGTTCCATTGCAGTTGTTCAAAACAAAACGGCTTTGCTGAGTGAAGTCCATGAGTGAAGTCCTCTTGTAAAAGTCTCCGTCACTTTTCCTCACCTCCAACTAGAACTTTATATTTCCACTATTGCTCTCTTTTCCAGTTTTTCAATGTCCGTTGGTCTGTTTTTCTCTTGTAAATATGTGTGAAGAATATCCAGTGAAGTTTTGGTAGCCTTTTGGGTGTTCAGCGCATCTGTCTCTTTAAATCTTCAGTTTTTAATGAAGCAAAGCTTGTCGCCATTTTTGTGTACAAACTGTCATAGTCACTCGCTAGCACAGAAGTTTTACATCTCTGATGTGTCTCTTTTCCAGTTTTTCGATGTCCGTTGGTCTGTTTTTCTCTTGTAAATATGTGTCAAGAATATATAATGAAGGTTTTGTAGCCTTTCAGGTGTTCAGCGCGTCTTTAGTTTCAGTTTATTTATTTAGTGCTTAATCTGAGTACTGAATTAACCCCATCTTCTCTCTCCTGGCTGACAAAGAAATGATTGTGCATGTGTGCAGCAGAAGTTTTGTCATTGGATCTTCTCATGAGTTCCAAAATGTGACGTCATGTTGTCTTGACAACGTTCAGTATTATAACAATACTGCACGCTCATTCTCCATTGGGGAGAATGACGTAATACATGGAGGATAATTGAAATGATAACAACATTGCATGCCATCAATAAACCCACTAGAAGGGAACAGATACATGTTTTTATTCTATGGAAAATGTGGCCCGTATATATAATAATTTCCAATATTTTACTCCAATGACGCCACACCCAGTGTTTTCCCGCTGACAAGACACACATTGTCAAAATGGCGAACCAGTTCAAGGTTAAAATTCTTTTGATTAACTTGCACTTTTTGGGGGATGTGTCCATGTAATATAAAGAACATTACATGGTGGTGTGAAGATATAAAGTTTATCTTCTGGTGTTGAAAAATATATCACTCATTTGCTTCGCTCACTTGTGAATATATACATTCACCACTCGCAGATCAACTTCGTATCTTTGTGCAACAGTGTAATATCATCTATTTATTTTTTTCACGCTGCGGTTTTCATCAAATCCTGCGCTCTGATTGGCTGGCAAGCGGGTCCGTAATCTATGGTACGGACCCAAGTTATGGACCCCGGTTACGGACCTCTAGCGACTCGCTTGTTCACAACAACAACAAACATAGTAGCAATTTTTGTCAACCTTTATCTTTTTTCTAAGATTTATTTATAAGATTTTTATCAAAAATCTTATAAATTTTTGCCAGCATTTCTCAGCATAATAGCATTAATTTTACATCATGGATAGCGGTAACGGCAGTCTTCACAGCGAAAGCGAGTTTTACTACCCTGAGGAAGAAGAAATAAAGAAAACATTTCAGGAGAAAGCTAAAAACCTGTAACTTGCTAACGCCGAGCAAAAACATGGCTGAATCATGAATGACTCAATTTTGTATAAATAGGCGACTACATAGGCTGCAAAATGTAGTTTTTTTCCTGCCATGGAAGTGCACTTGTATACCGAGGAGGAAGCAATTTGCATTACAGCCGTGAATGAGGATTCAAAATGGCGGCTCGCTTCACCTCGGCTCGGTTTTCCCTTTCGGGTGCTCTAGTTTTCTGTTAGAATTTGGTAAAGAAAAAATAAATATATTATTTACCAGCTTAAGGTTGGTCCATGACCTCAGCCTGGAATGCTGACCTTGGACCAGAGGGCCTCGCTCAGTACTTTCAAGACCTTGGTCACGGTATTTCACGAAACGGACCTCCCAGCTGGTAAATAACACACATATACATACAACCCCAATTCCAAAAAAGTTGGGACAAAGTACAAATTGTAAATAAAAACGGAATGCAATGATGTGGAAGTTTCAAAATTCCATATTTAATTCAGAATAGAACATAGATGACATATCAAATGTTTAAACTGAGGAAATGTATCATTTAAAGAGAAAAATTAGGTGATTTTAAATTTCATTACAACAACACATCTCAAAAAAGCTGAGACAAGGCCATGTTTCCCACTGTGAGACATCCCCTTTTCTCTTTACAACACTCTGTAAACATCTGGGGACTGAGGAGACAAGTTGCTCAAGGTTAGGGATAGGAATGTTAACCCATTCTTGTCTAATGTAGGATTCTAGTTGCTCAACTGTCTTAGGTCTTTTTTGTCGTATCGTCCGTTTTATGATGCGCCAAATGTTTTCTATGGGTGAAAGATCTGGACTGCAGGCTGGCCAGTTCAGTACCCGGACCCTTCTTCTACGCAGCCATGATGCTGTAATTGATGCAGTATGTGGTTTGGCATTGTCATGTTGGAAAATGCAAGGTCTTCCCTGAAAGAGACGTCGTCTGGATGGGAGCATATGTTGCTCTAGAACCTGGATATAGCTTTCAGCATTGATGGTGTCTTTCCAGATGTGTAAGCTGCCCATGCCACATGCACTAATGCAACCCCATCCCATCAGAGATGCAGGCTTCTGAACTGAGCGCTGATAACAACTTGGGTCGTCCTTCTCCTCTTTAGTCCGAATGACACGGTGTCCCTGATTTCCGTAAAGAACTTCAAATTTTGATTCGTCTGACCAGAGAACAGTTTTCCACTTTGCCACAGTCCATTTTAAATGAGCCTTGGTCCAGAGAAGACGTCTGCGCTTCTGGATCATGTTTAGATACGGCTTCTTCTTTGAACTATAGAGTTTTAGCTGGCAACGGCGGATGGCACGGTGAATTGTGTTCACAGATAATGTTCTCTGGAAATATTCCTGAGCCCATTTTGTGATTTCCAATACAGAAGCATGCCTGTATGTGATGCAGTGCCGTCTAAGGGCCCGAAGATCACGGGCACCCAGTATGGTTTTCTGGCCTTGACCCTTACGCACAGAGATTCTTCCAGATTCTCTGAATCTTTTGATGATATTATGCACTGTAGATGATGATATGTTCAAACTCTTTGCAATTTTACACTGTCGAACTCCTTTCTGATATTGCTCCACTATTTGTCGGCGCAGAATTAGGGGGATTGGTGATCCTCTTCCCATCTTTACTTCTGAGAGCCGCTGCCACTCCAAGATGCTCTTTTTATACCCAGTCATGTTAATGACCTATTGCCAATTGACCTAATGAGTTGCAATTTGGTCCTCCAGCTGTTCCTTTTTTGTACCTTTAACTTTTCCAGCCTCTTATTGCCCCTGTCCCAACTTTTTTGAGATGTGTTGCTGTCATGAAATTTCAAATGAGCCAATATTTGGCATGAAATTTCAAAATGTCTCACTTTTGACATTTGATATGTTGTCTATGTTCTATTGTGAATACAATATCAGTTTTTGAGATTTGTAAATTATTGCATTCCGTTTTGATTTACAATTTGTACTTTGTCCCAACTTTTTTGGAATCGGGGTTGTATATATATATATATATATATATATATATATATATATATATATATATATATTTTTTTTTTTTAATTTAAACAGTTATTCCATGAAATCGAGTAGTACATGAGCTGATATAGCCGACAAGGCACTATGTGAGAAACAGAGCATTTATTTTTTTTTTTTGCAAATTCGATAAATAAAAACTTTATACAAAACGTCAGACAAAATCATTTTCGCTTAGAATGTCAACAAACTGGCAAAATGACAGGAGCAATTTGTGAAAAATTCTATAACAATAATTCTTGAAAAATAAAAAAACAATCAAATACTTTTTTCTTCTATATTTTGTTGCTTTTATTGTATTTTGGGGTTTTCTTCTTCCTCAAATTCTTCTTCTTCTTCTTTGGGTTTTTTGAACCAACTTAAAGGTGCATTATCGGCACTGACTGGGCTGGAGTGTGGAAGAGATATTGGGGGGGACTATATTCTTTTAGTTATTTCTGTTTCTTTTAAATACTTGATCAAACATTTTGGAGTTTTCTTTTCGAGTAGAGTTTTTATTTCGTCCTCGGTTGGTTCAGCAACACACTCTGCCATTTTGTTTTTCTCTACTCACGGTATATGAGCTGATATCCTAGTAGTACAGTAGCCAACCAGATTGCATGATTGCCCATATCCAGTGAATGTGGATAGAATATATATGCATGAAAATAAACTAAATCCAATCATGTCCTCATTCACTTGAATTTGTACGAGTATAACCTTTTTCAGGAGATCAAGTTTGAAGCTTCAGTATGAACAATAATCTACAGTACGTTTACAAAAAACAAAATGGACTAAAGTCTTAAAACTTTATTAAACCTGCTGATGTTTAAAGGGCTCACTCTTCGCAATAATCAAATAAACATGCATAGCTAATAAAACAAATACATGACATTCAAAAAAGAAAGCACAATTTTATTCATCACACGCTTGTGAAATTTCCTCTCTGCATTTAACCCATCTGAAGCAGTGAACACACACATGCACACACACATGAGCAATGAGCACACACACATACCCAGAGCAGTGGGCAGCCATGCTAACAGCGCCCGAGGAGCAGTTGGGAGTTCAGTGCCTCGCTCAAGGGCACCTCAGCCCAAGGCCATCCCATATTAGCCTAACCTGCATGTCTTTGGATTGTGGGGGAAACCAGAGCACCCGGAGGAAACCCACGCAGACACGGGGAAAACACGCAAACTCCACACAGAAAGGCTCTCGCCGGCCACTGGGTTCAAACCCAGAACCTTCTTGCTGTGAGGCGATCGTGCTAACCACTACACCACCGTGCCGTCCAAGTACACTTTAATCTCATGTTAGCTCGCTAATGTTTTGGGACGTGTATGACCTCCTACGTCATGTATTCATGCTAACATTTTATGTTTAAAAATAAAGGATTTTCAATACGGATTGTATGTAACAGTTTTCAGTCATCCGGACAAAAAGAGTCTGCAAGTAGTCCAGCTCTGAGTGCCAACTAGAAGGGAAGGTATGGTGTGGGCACTGAGGCATATTTCTTAACAGAAAGACGTAGAAGCCTCATCAAAGACTTGTTATTGTCCCCCAAGCTCTCTCTCCTTCAACCATGTGTCTATAATTGGGGTCTTTGGGACCGTATAAATCCATAAACTTCTGAATAGCTTTTATTAATCTCTTCTCATCCATTCTTGCCATTTATCACTGAGTTGCTGATGCTTTTTTGCTAGCAAGCTAGCCGTTAGTGTCCATTACTTTGAATCATTATTTAGCTTCGGTGTAGCTTGTTATGTCAAGGGTTTGAAGTAGATAATACTAGTGTGTTGTTGTTGTTAAAGTATACGGAAACGAGACATTGATCCAATAGTTGTCGCTTTACTTAATTCGTAATGAGAAAATCATTGAGTAAATGTCATAATTTCAATCCTGAAATCTCACATACCTCCTTGAAAAAAAGAGAAACGCTTCTTCGGTAATAGCAAGGGTTGCCTGATAGTCACTTACTGTGCATCCAATTTGCTACAATAGCAATAGTTTTCAAGCACACCTCTTTGAACAAGAACATAAACATGCTGTGCTATAGCTTTCAATATGGAGGAAAAATCTGTTGGGATCCATTTTCAAAGAGGGACGAAGATCATTTATTGACAGAAAGATCATGCGGAAAGTGGTGCAGGTAGGTTTTTGCTTCCTTTCTTTCTTTCTTTCTTTCTTTCTTTCTTTACACATACAGCACACTCATACAATGCCGATTACAAATGGGTCAGAGTCTGCAAATACCATGAAGCTAAACCCTGCTGGTGTGAGAGTTAGTAGAGACAAGAAAATAAAGGAGAGGTTGAGGGGTTTCCCCTCTTAGTGTCGTGTTAATGGTCATCCAGGGGAAGTTCATTCCACCCCATGGGTTTCAGGAATGAAAAGGGTCTTGATGAATATCTTCTGTCTCTTTTACAAGATAATATGAGCAGTGTTTGTTGATTGAGGTGAAGGTCTACAGGGTTGTCTTCAGACTGGTGGTCCTTTTATACTTTGTAAGCAAGCATCAGGGTTTGAAATTTAATTCATGCAGAAGGAACAGAACTATATAGAGCGTTCCAGTGGAGAGAATGTAGCAACAAGGGGAGTAGTACTTTAGGATATATATATATATATTTTTTTATTTATCTAGTACAGTCTTCCTACTATATTTAAAAACTATTGATTTAATGGTTCATTGAGAGATCTCCAAATTTTTGGTCGATTTTTATCACCAAAACCTCATTGATTCTTTTTTTGAACTTTGTCCTGGAATTGTTTGAATATTTTCTTGGTCTTCATCATGCTGTTTGGTGAGCTATGCTCTGTAACAAACTCTAGACCCTCTCAGGAACAGGTGTACACTCACCAGCCACTTTAATATGAAATAGGAACTTGTTCTTGATTCTAAGACCAGTATTGCCAGATACTGCTGGTGTTTTCCAGCCCAAAATATGTTCAAAACCCGCCAAAATGCACTTAAAACCGCCCAATTGGGCGGGAAACCGCCCAATCTGGTAACACTGTCTAAGACTCCTGTTCTTGGCTGCAGGAGTGGAACCCAATGTGTTCTTCTGCTGTTGCATGCTGATAGACTGGTACCAAAATCCAGAATTGTGACACCCAAAGGCATTTTTGAGACAAAGTCGGCAAACGGTCTTATTTTGTTAATTTGGATGTGCCAAATTCAAATCTCCAATATGCCGAGCTCTATCTGACCTCTGTTGACCTCTAGAGGTCATTGAACTTTGGGCCTGTAAACGTCTCAGCTGAACCCAGTTTCTCAGCTTTCTAAGGAATGAAATGTACTAAAATGATTAATGAAGTTAGCAAATGGCCTTGTTTGTTAAATGTTTGGGTGCTGAATTCATTTTTCATTTGTAAAACGACATATGACCTCTGATAACCTCAAGGTCATTAAACTTGGCCTATAGGCCTATGCATTTAACGGCATTTTTAAACTGACTTTACTCCCCCAAAAAGAATATGAACAGACAAAAAACAAATAGAAAGGAACAAATACAACATTAAATGCCAGTCCATGTACATGTGACTTACTTTTCACAATGAGAATGCCTAGGCGATCACCTTACATAACATTGCATTACATTTAGCGGTTATTGTTTATACAAAGCTACTGAAAAAAGGACAGATTCAGCAGTATACAAAATGTGGGGGCATACAGGGTATACAGCTTAATCAGGGTTAGTATATATGAGAGTTTTTTTCTTTGTTGTTTGTTTTTTGTTTTGTTTTAAATGGGGTAAAGCCTTTACAAAAAACAAACAACAAAGAAAGAAACTCTCATATATACTAACCCTGATTAACCTGTATACCCCCACATTTTGTATGCTGCTGAATCTGTCCTTTTTTCAGTAGCTTTGTATAAACAATAACCGCTAAATGTAATGCAATGTTATGTAAGGTGATCGCCTAGGCATTCCCATTGTGAAAAGTAAGTCACATGTACATGGACTGGCATTTAATGTTGTATTTGTTCCTTTCTATTTGTTTTTTGTCTGTTCATATTCTTTTTGGGGGAGTAAAGTCAGTTTAAAAATGCCGTTAAATGCATAGGCCTATAGGCCAAGTTTAATGACCTTGAGGTTATCAGAGGTCATATGTCGTTTTACAAATGAAAAATGAATTCAGCACCCAAACATTTAACAAACAAGGCCATTTGCTAACTTCATTAATCATTTTAGTACATTTCATTCCTTAGAAAGCTGAGAAACTGGGTTCAGCTGAGACGTTTACAGGCCCAAAGTTCAATGACCTCTAGAGGTCAACAGAGGTCAGATAGAGCTCAGCATATTGCAGATTTGAATTCGGCACACCCAAATTGACAAAATAAGACTGTTTGCCGACTTTGTCTCAAAAATGCCTTTAACTCCTTAAATAAGCACTTTTTTGAATTTTGGTACCAGTCTATGAGATGCTTTTCTGCTCACCACGGTTGTAAAGAGTTGCTATGAATCGCTATATCCTTCCTGGCAGCTCGAACCAATCTGTCCATATTCCTCTGACCTCTCTTACCAACAAGGTGTTTGTTTCCACCCACAGAACTGTCATTGCTCACTCAATGTTTTTTTTTTTTTTTGTGTGTGTGTGTGTGTGTGTATTTTTCACACCATTCTGTGTAAACTCTAGAGACTGTTGTGTGTGCAAACCCCAGGAAATCAGCAGTTTCTGAAATACTCAAACCAGTCTATCTGGCTCAAACCAACACCCATGCCACAGTGAACATCACAGAGATCAGAGATCACAATTTTCCCATTCTGATGTTTGTTAACTGAAGCTCTTGATTTGGCTCTGCATGATTTGATGCATTGTGCTGCTGTCAAGGGATTGGCTGATTAGAGAACTGCATAAAACAACAGGTGGGTGGGTGTTCCTAATAAAGGGGCCGGTTAGTGTATTTGTATTGGGGTCATGTAACACTTTAATTGGCCATAGGTGGACTCCATTCAAATAATTGTGTAATTAATTTAGGTATGATTTTTTTTTTTTGAGTAGATTTAATTTGTCACATACACTGTATTGCCAAAAATATGTGGACACTTAACCATCACACTTATGCTTTTGAGCTTTTTGAACATCACATCCCAGATTTAGTCCCTCGTTCACTGTTATAAGAACCTCCACTCTTCTGGGAAGGCTTTGCATGAGATTTTGGTGTGAGGATTTGTGTTCATTCAGCTACAAGAGCATTAGCACTAATGATTGAAGAAGAGGTCTAGGGTCCAGTCCATGTTCCAGTTCCAGTTCACGTTCCAGTTCATCCCAAAGGTGTTCACTGGGATTGGGGTCAGGACTTTGTGCAGGACACTCAAGTTCTTCCACACCAACGTTGACACACCATGATTTTAGCGACCTTGCTTTGTGCACAGCGGCGTTGTCATGCTCAGACATGTTTGGACCTTCTAGTTCCAGTGATTGTGAAGAAAACTGTAATGCCGCATGCTGTTGCTTTGTGGCAACCAGTTTAGGGAAGACCCACATATGGGTGTGATAATCAGGTGTCCACAAACCTTTAGCCATATAAGAAATAATCCCAATTAAGTCCATTTCAGATCCAGGTTGTAACACTAAAAATGTGGAAAAGTTCACGGGGTGGTTAGTTATGCAAAGCACTGCATATATTTAGTCTGAAGGAAGATAAATATTGTCACATTGATCAGTGGTACACATTGGATTAGTAGCTGGAAGTAGTAATCTGTGTGGTCGGAGTACTCTCCTACCATCACTACCTTATTGGCTTAGAATCAAAAACTTGCCACATAGTGGTCCGACATCCCATAATTAAATATTAGTAATAGAGATTTGATCTCATTAAACAATGTTAATATGGGATTTGTCCAATCAAATATTCATGGTACAGCACATTATGTGATCTGCTCATCTAATATGCTTTGGGATAATAAAACTCTGATGAATTGCGTACTGCGATGTCAAGTGACATCAGACTGCTCCAGTTATATGAAGCTGATAAAGTGACCCAAAGATTTTTGTGCTTTTCTGTCATGAGAAAGTCTTCAAGACAGAGGAGTTTATGCTTTTTTCTTTCTCAGTAAAATGACTAACAGCACTTTTTTTTTAACTACCAGAAGGGAAAAAAAAGAGAAGACACAGAAGGAACATCTGTTTAAAGTCGTGATTTCATAGGTGTTAACTGGAACTTGTCTTGCGTGTGGTCCACACCATTAAATGTAACGACAGTATAAATGCTTAAAAATACAATGTGTCATGCATTTGTAAACTAAATTATAGAAATCTTGGCTAGCAGCTTTGGTATAAGAGGAATAAACGATTTCAGGATGTGTGGTTATTGAAAAAAATAACTCCGGGGTGGTAAAAGTAACCCGGTTTTGTGTCAGGCCACATCACACCACCAACACACCCCGCCATGTTTTATTACTAACTAAACATCCATGCAGGGACGGATCCAGCCCAAGAATCTGACAGATGCACATTTGCAGAAATATTTTCACTAATTTTACCAGATCGCAATGGATTTTCACTGGGGCGTAGAGCACATCAAGCACTTTCTAAAGAGGGTAGCCACATCCTGCTACAACTGCAGCTTGGCCTGCTACTCGCCCCTGAAGCCCTGTGCGAGCGTGACTCCCCGAAAACTTTAATATGAGCCGTGGCTCTAGCCGTGCAAGCATGCAGGGATTTAAAAATTCATAACTCAGCCACCGAAAGTCTTAGCCCTGCCAAACTTTACAGGCACCTCCCTCTCCCTGAGACCTTTCGAGACAGCCCAGGCACAGCCCGCTACGACCACGGCTTGGCCTGTTATACATGGCAGATTTCAAATTTCGACCTCTTACTGGAGCATTTTATTGGTTTGTTTCAGGTCATGCTATACAAACCATCATGAGAATACAGGTAATTTGGTCAGATAAGCATCATCGCTTACCACAGGTGGTCGGATCTTGAACCATTGGTCTGTTGGTTGAACATGTCTATAGCCCATGTAGCCAGCTAGTGGTAAAGTAAACAAACACCCCGTGACTGAGGCCAAGTGGTGCACATATATTTCTGACCAATACACGTGCATCGGTCTGGACTCGTCCCTGTCCATGCACAAGAATTAAAAATATAAAAGAATAAATTCCAGCAAAACTTTCTTTTCGAGCTGTTTTAAGACTGTGAGCATGACATTTTCCCAGATGTCTTCCACTAAATATACACTACCGTTCAAAAGTTTGGGGTCACCCAGACAATTTTGTGTTTTCCATGAAAAGTCACACTTTTATTTACCGCCATAAGTTGTAAAATGAATAGAAAATATAGTCAAGACATTTTTCTGGCCATTTTGAGCATTTAATCGACCCCACAAATGTGATGCTCCAGAAACTCAATCTGCTCAAAGGAAGCTCAGTTTTATAGCTTCTCTAAAGAGCTCAACTGTTTTCAGCTGTGCTAACATGATTGTACAAGGGTTTTCTAATCATCCATTAGCCTTCTGAGGCAATGAGCAAACACATTGTACCATTAGAACACTGGAGTGAGAGTTGCTGGAAATGGGCCTCTATACACCTATGGAGATATTGCACCAAAAACCAGACATTTGCAGCTAGAATAGTCATTTACCACATTAGCAATGTATAGAGTGGATTTCTGATTAGTTTAAAGTGATCTTCATTGAAAAGAACAGTGCTTTTCTTTCAAAAATAAGGACATTTCAAAGTGACCCCAAACTTTTGAACGGTAGTGTACCATCAAAGATCTTGAAACTAAAAACTTGCACTTAAAACCGCCCAATTGGGCGGGAAACCGCCCAATCTGGTAACACTGTCTAAGACTCCTGTTCTTGGAACAAGTTCCTATTTCATATTAAAGTGGCTGGTGAGTGTACACCTGTTCCTGAGAGGGTCTAGAGTTTGTTACAGAGCATAGCTCACCAAACAGCATGATGAAGACCAAGAAAATATTCAAACAATTCCAGGACAAAGTTCAAAAAAAGAATCAATGAGGTTTTGGTGATAAAAATCAACCAATCGATCATTATCTCTAGCCGCTTTATCCTTCTACAGGGTCGCAGGCAAGCTGGAGCCTATCCCAGCTGACTACAGGCGAAAGGCAGGGTACACCCTGGACAAGTCGCCAGGTCATCACAGGGCTGACACATAGACACAGACAACCATTCACACTCACATTCACACCTACGGTCAATTTAGAGTCACCAGTTAACCTAACCTTCATGTCTTTGGACTGTGGGGGAAACCGGAGCACCCGGAGGAAACCCATGCGGACACGGGGAGAACATGCAAACTCCACACAGAAAGGCCCTCGCCGGCCACAGGGTTCGAACCCGGACCTTCTTGCTGTGAGGCGACAGCGCTAACCATTACACCACCGTGCCGCCTACCATCAAAGATTTACTTTTTTATTGACTCTTTTACTCAAGTCACCTTTGGACCAAACTATCTAAACTTGTAAATATACCATAGTGGGTGATTTTTCTCTGTCACATCAGGCCATCTTGAGCTGATAAATGTATAGGTAACCATGTGGAAAAGACTGCTATAGTGTGTGGAGGTTCACAATCTAATTGATCTCTTTAACCTGTATAAACAGTTCCTATGTTAACTTGGCCACAGCACAGTATGCGGGTGCAAGTGGGAATTAATAATAAAATCACTGTGGGATTGGAGTACTGACAGGCTGTGACTTCTTGCCATCAGCCCACCTCATTTCTTTCCTGCCTGCCTGACCTCAAAGGTGTTAGTGGCTATCATTTACAGTATTGTGCCTGAATTATTTATGATATGCCACCTCCACTGAGAGCAAATCAATGCAGGTGGTCATTGCATTTGTGCATCCTCTCTTTGGCTATTATCTCAAACTTTTTAATCCTCCTCACATGTTGTAAAATAATAGAGTGCAATGTATGCTTCGCATGATACTTATGTATGTGAAAATTGTGCAAGGTACGCTGTTAAGATTAAAATGCCCAGCAAACATTCGCATGGCACTCACATCATGACCAATGGACACCAGAGCAGTCCTATAGATTGGGGAAGCTCAACTAAACATTGGGCTGTAGTCAAGATCACCCTTGTCACATCCCAAACCAGGACCAGCCAGGATCGAGTCAAGACTGAGTCTTAAGGGGGTCAAGTCCAAATTCAAATGAACCTGAGAGCAAGCCTTTATTTCAACCAGTAGGTTTCATTTGTGTGTTGTGCCAATGATTAATCCATGTTTTCTAGAAGAAGAAATGACTTAGTCAAAATTTGTAAATGTAAAAAGACAATGAAAACATTGATTTTATAACCTGTGTAGAAACAATCATGTATCAAAGCGAGAGGGTGGCACGATGATGGAGTGGTTAGCATTGTCGCTTCAAGGTTCTGAGTTCGATCCCAAGACTGATGGGGGCCTTTCTGTGTGGGGTTTGCATGTTCTCCCTGTGACTGCATTGGTTTCCTCCGGTTTCCCCTACAGTCCAAAGACATGCAGTTCGAGTAATTGACTACTCCTAACTGCCCCTAGATGTGAGTATGTGTGAATGGTTGAGAGGAGAAAACCTCTATAATAATCCAATAGAAGGCAACGGGAAATCATTACTGTAATCCTTCCCGAGAAACTTTGACGGACCTGCCATCAAGCAGAAAAAGCATGAAAAAGAAGAAGAAGATCAAAGCTAGAGCATTAATATAAACCTGTGATTGTCTTTACAGCCAGTGCTACTGTTAGAGCTGCTCATCTCATCTCATTATCTCTAGCCGCTTTATCCTTCTACAGGGTTGCAGGCAAGCTGGAGCCTATCCCAGCTGACTACGGGCGAACGGCGGGGTACACCCTGGACAAGTCGCCAGGTCATCACAGGGCTGACACATAGACACAGACAACCATTCACATTCACACCTACGGTCAATTTAGAGTCACCAGTTAACCTAACCTGCATGTCTTTGGACTGTGGGGGAAACCAGAGCACCCAGAGGAAACCCACGTGGACAACATGCAAACTCCACACAGAAAGGCCCTCGCCGGCCACGGGGCTCGAACCCGGACCTTCTTGCTGTGAGGCGACAGCGCTAACCACTACACCACCATGCTGCCCTGTTAGAGCTGCTGTTACAGAAAATAAATTAATACCTTTGGACCAATCAGATTTGAGAATTCAGGAGTGCTGCGTAATAAAATCAATGCCCAAATATAAACATTAATGTCATTATTTATATTTCAAACAGCCTACGGTTTTAAAAAATGTCTTTACTGACCTATAAAATGGCACAAAAACAACCTTTTACAAATGAACATCTTCACGGAAGGGGAATGCACCAAATGCCGCAAGCGACCTGGAAGTATGGTGGCCAGGAAGTGATAGAGTCAGCGGTCAATTCATGTTCCCTGTGTCTGAAATCACTCACTACTCACTATATAGTCCTCTATATAGAATCTCCTATATAGTGAGTAGGGAGTAGTGAATGAGTGAGTGATTTCGGACACAGCCGTTGTCTTGTTCCCTGTACACTAGTTCCTTCTGTCTGGTCCGTGTCCTTTAAAAATTCTAGAGACCGTCCACAAGAACCGTGTTAAGCTGTTCATGTGTTTTCCATAAAAGGGGCAAAACATCATCTGGTCACAGTTGACGTTCCGTCACCATAAACTCCATAGAAGGCAACACGAATTGACCACTCACTCTGTCACTTTGGGTCGCTTGTGGAATTTGGTACATTCCCCTTCCGAGAAGGTTTTAATTTGTAAATTTGTTTCAGAACTGGTAAAAGTGTTCTGCCACTTGTAAATTTGTCTCAGTGCCCGTAGAAGTATTTTGCATCTTGTCAATTTGTTTTCTAAGATGTAAATTTGTTTTGTCCTTGGTAAAAGTGTTTTGCTAATGTAATTTTGCTCTATAAAATGTAAAACTCATATTTTGTAATTTTGTTTTGCACTTCCTGGCCACTGTAAGATACTGCAAATGTACACTCACCAAACACTTTATTAAAAATGCTATACTAATATTGCATAGGACCTCCCTTTGCTCTCAAAACAACCTCAATTCTTTATGGGATGGAGCCATCCATTATCTGTAGCTGCTTATCCTGTTCTACAGGGTCGCAGGCAAGCTGGAGCCTATCCCAGCTGACTATGGGTGAGAGGCGGGGTACACCCTGGACAAGTCGCCAGGTCATCACAGGGCTGACACATATGCCCCTTTTCCACCAAAGCAGTTCCAGGGCTGGTTCGGGGCCAGTGCTTAGTTTGGAACCGGGTTTTCTGTTTCCACTGACAAAGAACTGGCTCTGGGGCCAGAAAAACTGGTTCCAGGCTAGCACCAACTCTCTGCTGGGCCAGAGGAAAGAACCGCTTATGTCAGCGGGGGGCAGAGTTGTTAAGACCGACAACAATAACAAGACCGCAAAAGATCGCCATTTTTAAGCGACAAGAAGCAGCAGCTGTACAAACGCGAAGTCATCCATTATTATTATTGTTGTTGCTGCTGCTTCTTCCACGTTGTTTTTGCTCCAATATTCGCGCCAAGGTTTATGCAAGCGTAGTGACATAACTGACGTATACAGCGACGTAATGACGTACGTATACAACGACGTAACTGACGTATACAGCGGCGTAATGACGTGTCTTCTCTTAGCACTGCGAGCGATGGAAAAGCAAGCTGGTTCTCAGCTGGCTCGCAAGTTGAACGAGTTGTGAACCAGCACCAGCACTGGCCCCGGACCAGCCCTGGAACTGATTTGGTGGAAAAGGGGTAATAGAGACAAACAACCATTCGCACTCACATTCACACATATGATCAGTTTAGAGCCACCAATCAGCCTAACCTGCATGCCTTTGGACTGTGGGGGAAACCGGAGCACCTGGAAGTCACCCACACAGACACGGGGAGAACATGCAAACTCCACACAGAAAGGCCCTCACCGGCCGCTGGGCTCAAACCCAGGACCCTCTTGCTGTGAGGTGACAGTGCTAACCACTACACCACTGTGCCGCCCCATGGCATGGATTCCACAAGATATTAAAAACATTCTTTTGAGATTCCGGTCCATGTTGACATGATTGCATCATGCAATTCTTCCAGATTTTTCAAGTGCACGTTTATGCTATGAATCTCCCATTACACCACATCCCAAAGGTGTTCTTTTGGATTCAGATGCGGTGACTGGGAAGGCCACTGAAGAACACTGTCATGTTTATGAAAAAAAAAGTTTCTTTGTGATATGGTGCATTATCATGCTGGAAGTAACCATTAGAAGATGGTACGGTAATTTCTGGCCATGAATAGAGGCACATGGTTAGTAACAATACTCAAATAGGCTGTGGCATTCAAACGATGATTGATTGGTATTAACAGGCCCAAAGTGTACCAAGAAAATATTTCCTACATGATTACACAACCTCCACTAGCCAGCACTGTTGACACATGGGAGGTTGGGTTCTTGGATTCATGCTGTTAGTGCCAAATTCTGACCATACCATTTGTGTGCACTAACAGAAATTGAGATTCATCAGACCTGACTCCATTTTTCCTGGCTATAATGGTCAGTTTTGATGATCCTTTTCCCACTGCACCCTCAGCAATGTGGAACTTGGCATGGTCTTCTGTTGTTGGAGCTCATCAACCTCATTGCTTGATGAGTTGTGCATTCAGAGATGCTTTTCTGCTCATCACAGTTGTACGGGATGGTTATCTGAGATACTGCAACCTTTTTGTCAGCTCAAACCAGTCTATCTATTCTCTGTTGGCCTCTCTCATCAACAAGATGTTTCCATCCACAGAACTGTTGCTCACTGCATGTATTTTTCTTTATTGCACCATTCTCAGTAAACTCTAGAGACTGTTGTGCATGAAAACACAAGGAGATCAGCAGTTATGGACATATTCAAACCAGCCCATCCGGCACCAACAATCATGCCATGGTCACAATCATAGAACTCATATTTTTCCCCATTCTGATTGTTTATGTAAAGCTGCTAGTCCGTATCTGGATGATTTTATGCATAGCACTGCTGCCACATGATTGGCTGATTAGATAATTGCATGAACGAGTAGGTATTGCTGGGTTTCAGTCACATGACTTTTCTTAGTGGTTTTACCGGAAGTGAAATAACTGGTGGTCTAAAGGCTGTCATAGTGCAAACACCTAGCGATAACTTATCAGAGTATGCTTATAATCTAGAAGCCACTGCTGGCTTTTGATCTATTCAGAAGATTGCTATGTGCAATGGAATCGACCCCTACAGTCTGGGAAAGAAGGATTCTGTCATACGATCTCGAAAACTACCCTTCAGTCGAGTGCCCCGACATCTCGAACTATCTGGTGTTGCAGACGTCCTTCTACACCGCAAAACAGATGAAAGCGTGGAAGAGTATGGAGGCTTACAACTTTTTTGTATGTGGCTGGGTAAAGGACCTCGCTATCAAGTCGCTGCCGAACGAATCCTGGATTGTTTTGCCCTTGTAAGTGTGGTTTTTTAAGCTTTCCGTTCACGTCTTTACAACGAAGCGCTGCAAGTTGAAGTGTAAACAAACAGCAGTTCGCTTGATTCTCACTTGTGTTGGCTCTTATCTCTCAGCTAAATCATTCACAAAGATCATCAGAAACCCCTTTAAAGACCTGGATCTTAGTTAAACAAGACGGAGAAGTGATCACGGCGCATTGTAACTGTACGGCTGGGGAAGAATTTTGTCGCGACCTTCATGCATATGGACTTTGTGAGGAGTAAACAAAGAAACAGCTGGGGACTTTAGCGCTTCGTGACGAAAAGAAAGTACCATAAAATAACGACACACAGCAAGAAAAGTACTTGGAAAGCACTAAGGACAGAGCTGAGAGGGAAATACAAACCTTTCACCAAGTGATCACTGCAAACTCGAGCATGCTTCGACTCGGCTCACTTCAATTTCACCGAGAGGTTCAAAAGCCACCTTTCTCCACGTCTTTTTGTGAAATCCTGTGTTTGTTCACCCTTTTTTATTTGTTCACATGGAACCCTGAAGAAACTTTTATCAGTTTCACGGTTTGATCGATTCGAACAACCTAAAACAACGCAAGCGTAAGGCATTTTTCATGCGAGCAATGCACCTTCTCTGTATAAACACTTTGTCAGCTGAGCTTTGGTAGACCACCAGCTAAAGTTTTGAATAACTAATAAGGTGGATGTGACGTCACGTGAAACCCAGTAATATAGGTGTTCCTAATAAAGTGTTAAGTAACTGGGTAAGTGCCAAGTGCATTCAAAATTAATTAATTAATTGTGCTTTGCTACTCCATTCTTTTTTTTTCCATCTATTACATGCCTTTCGAAAAATAAGATATCCAGATCAGCTTTAATTATTAATCTGATTTAAGTATTAGATCATTGCTACGGCTACTCAAATTGCGACACATATAGCCAACCATATTTTTTACTTGTATTCCGTGCTTTGTTGATTGGATCTGCTACACTATTTAAGCTCCTCAGCTTTACCTCTTTGGAAAAAAAATTAAAAATAAATGTAAAAAATTTTTCGCGGTCCAAATCCTGCGCTCTGATTGGCTGGCGAGCGGGTCCATATCCTGTGGTACGGACCCCAGTTACGGACCCCGGTTACAGACCTCTGGTGACTCGCTCACAACAACAACAAACATAGTAGAATTTTTTGTCAACATTTATCTTTTTTACAAGATTTATTTATGATTATCAAAAATCTTATAAATTTTTGCCAGCATTTCTCAGGAGAATAGCATTAATTTTACAGCATGGATAGTGATAACGACAGTCTTCACAGTGAAAGTGAGTTTTACTATCCTGAGGAAGAAGAAATAAAAGAAAACATTTCAGGAGAAAGCTAAAAACCTGTAACTTGCTAACGCCAAGGAAAAACATGGCTGAATCCTGAATGACTCCTGTTTGTATAAATAGGGGACTACATAGGCGGCAAAATGTAGGGTTTTTTCCCCTGCCATGGAAGTGCACTTGTATACTGAGGAGAAAGCAATTTGCATTACAGCCGTGAATGAGGATTCAAAATGGCGGCTCGCCTCGGTTTTCCCTTTCGGGCGCTCTCGTTTTCTGTTAGAATTTGGTAAAGAAAAAATAAATATATTATTTACTAGCTTAAGATCAGTCCATATGGTGAAATACCATGACCTCGGCCTTAAATACTGACCTCGGCCCAGAAGGCCTCGCTCAGTACTTTCAAGACCTCGGTCACGGTATTTCACGATACGGACCTCCCAGCTGGTAAATAACACATACATATATATATATATATATATATATCCTCAGGCGGCACGGTGGTATAGTGGTTAGCGCTGTCGCCTCACAGCAAGAAGGTCCAGGTTCGAGTCCCGTGGCCGGTGAGGGCCTTTCTGTGCGGAGTTTGCATGTTCTCCCCGTGTCCACGTGGGTTTCCTCCGGTTTCCCCCACAGTCCAAAGACATGCAGGTTAGGTTAACTGGTGACTCTAAATTGACCGTAGGTGTGAATGTGAGTGTGAATGGTTGTCTGTGTCTATGTGTCAGCCCTGTGATGACCTGGCGACTTGTCCAGGGTGTACCCCACCTTTCGCCCATAGTCAGCTGGGATAGGCTCCAGCTTGCCTGCGACCCTGTAGGACAGGATAAAGCGGCTAGAGATAATGAGATGAGATGAGATATATCCTCATCTCTCCAGCCATCTCAAGTTCCAGATCAGTATTATTAGCTAAACTAGCTTGCCAACTCCCTAGCTAGTGGGTCACATTTATTATAAGTAATCATAGGTGAGATTTAATTATTCTCCGCAGTCTGTCTGTTTTGAACTAGCAAAACTACTTAAAATATAAAACTTTTTTTTCCCTCATTACCAAGTTAACAGACTGCATAAACTTAGTTTCTCAGGTATCTATCTACAGGATTTGCAGTTCTTTTTTTTTTTCCAACAGCACCTAAGCTTGCAAGGACGATCAGGTGTCATAGCTACTGTACATTTGAAGGTTTTAGACATATCTTCCAAGGCATCAGAATGATGTCTTCATAATGGTTGTTTCGTAAGGTAAGTGGCTATGGCCTGAAGGTTGGAGAAGCAAGCTTGGGCCCAAAAGGTTGCTGGTTCAGTTTCTGGGACCAGCAGGAAAAATATGAGGGGAGTTGAATGAATGAACAACACTTTCCCCATCCCTCTAGGGCACCTAACCCCCAACTGCTCCCCAGGTGCTGTAGCAAGGCTGCCCACTGCTCTGGGTGTGTGTGTGCGCGTGTTCATTACTCACGTGTGCGTTGGCTGCTTCAGATGGGTGAAATTTAGAGGAATTTTGCTGTGCTTTTGTACATGTGATAAATAAAAACTTATTGTTTTGTAACATTTAATCTTTTTTTTTTTAAAACCCTGCCCAAATGAAGTTTGGCGGGGGATATAAAAACTGGTTCCGTCCAGCTGTTTGGTCACATTTTTGTTTCTGGGCCATATCTTTAAAACTACTGGAGATATCTTCATGAAACTTTGTATACATGTCAAGCAACATGTGAACTGGTGTCTTTTGCCATTTTGGATTTTTGAAAATAAAAAGTATTTTTCAAATTTTTACATAAAAAATAGATTTTGACTTAGTTTCTAAGAGCAATGTTCGTTTCCGGAGCATACCGGTATATCCAAAACTATTCATGATACAGATTTGAAACTTGGTATACATGTTAATAAGGTGATGTAGATGTGCCTTTTCATACTAAGAAATTTGAAAATTTTTAATTTTTCATGTTTCCATGGAAACAATTTCAGACTTAGTCTTAGGGGTAGGTTTTGTTTCCGGAGCAGAATTTGAAAACTATGAGTGGCATGGTCTTGAAAGTTGGTATATGTGTTGATTAAGTAATGTCTATGTGCCTTTTGATACTAAGAAATGTGAGAAATTTTAATGTTTAGCTCACCTGAACTAAAGATCCGGTGGGTTTATGCCATCAGCTGCTGAGGTCAGTGTAAAAAGGTAGGGTTGGTTTCCTGCAGTAGAACTTGAAAAATTTGACAACTATCTTGAAACTTGGTATATAGTTGGTATATAGGGCGGGGGATATACTGTAGATGACTCTGTCTTGTTTTTTAAATAAACCACATGAAGTGCCAACATGCATCTTAAACATATGGAACTATATTGATGATTTTATGGCTAAAGGTTGCTCCCAACTGGAACCTTTAAAGTCTTTAAATTATGAATGAAATTAAATAGCTGCTGCCAGCAAATAATGCCACAGTCAAGTTTGTGTTTGATATTTCAAGTGTTTCCCAGGTTTGACTCAAGAATCAATATTTGGTTGGTATAACCAAGCACAGTTGAAAAGAACTCTTAGCACCACCACAGCACTGCTAAAATTGAGCACACCAATGAAAAACATGGTCACATTTTCAATTATATTTCACAATCTTGATTTAAAGCATTCGTTTTTTAAAAAAAGGGCTTATATTTTCAGTAAATTGATGCCATGGACAACAAGAAAAATGTCAATATGATATGCTAAGCTTCTTAGCTGTCTAACTTGGAGCAGGTTCTGAGGCTATCCGCTTGTTAAGCCATGATGTAATGACCATATTTCCGGGGCTAGGCCTCGTCTTCTCAACATGCCACACTGCTGTGTTCCTCACTGTTTGAATAGCTCGGAGTTCAATTTAAAAAAAAAAAAAAGTATTGCCATGAAGGAAAACCGATATGCTCACTTTTAGTAATTGTAAAATCTTTAAAAAAAAGTTTAAAATTAACAAAGTGGCAAGAGGGTGGGATAAACAGTGGTGATCAGTGATTGACTGTTTGCAGGACCAAGGTTATCAGTGATCGGTCACAAGTGCAAGTCAGGCATTACGCTGTAATTTAAGCAAACCTGCCGTGTCAAGTTTAAGAAAGTCACTAATGTTGCAAGGTCTGGAAAACTTGATAGATCTCATCTCATCTCATTATCTCTAGCCGCTTTATCCTGTCCTACAGGGTCGCAGGCAAGCTGTATCCTATCCCAGCTGACTACGGGCGAAAGGCGGGGTACACCCTGGACAAGTCGCCAGGTCATCACAGGGCTGACACATAGACACAGACAACCATTCACACTCACATTCACACCTACGGTCAATTTAGAGTCACCAGTTAACCTAACCTGCATGTCTTTGGACTGTGGGGGAAACCGGAGCACCCGGAGGAAACCCATGCGGACACGGGGAGAACATGCAAACTCCACACAGAAAGGCCCTCGCCGTCCACGGAGCTCGAACCCGGACCTTCTTGCTGTGAGGCGACAGCGCTAACCACTACACCACCGTGCTGCCCAACTTGATAGATTTGTGGCTAAATTAAAATGCGGATTATTTTATTTATTTATTTAGTCCAATTGCGATTTAACTTTTTGGTTTGACCTCTGCCAATGGGTTTGGATTTTAATTATGGCTGCGTCCGTTAACTGTGCCTTTCCGTTAATATGAACTCTCTCTAGTTCTTGGTAAAACCTTGAATAAAATATTCTCCAGTCTTCTCTACTTTCCCGTAATTATATCAGTCTTGCAGCTCAGTTTAATGTTGTATGTAGGTCATTATCCACCTTGAACAGGCAGTGATTGATTTGTAGCTGACAGGAGACACGTTACATCCTGGGCACATACATGTACATTCCCTGAAGCTTGCATGCATGCATAGCCACTCAAACGAGGGGTGTGGAGGTCTGTTAAGCCTCATTAAGACGATCACACATATTAATGAGAGGAATGCATATCAGACTGGCCTACTCGCAAGCTAGGTTAATGAATATGGCTGCAGGGGGTTATGGGAAATTACTCACGTTTGCAGCTCAAGGTGCAGCTGATTGGGTCTGATTTTGATTATCAGGTATGGCGTAGTTTTGAAGGAGGTTTAGACTCTTAGAACAGTGAGATACAGTACATATTTAACTCTGAACAAGGTATATATTAAAGCATTGCCTGTTTGCATAAAAATCATGGATCCATTTCATATCGGCCGGTGGCTCAAAACAAATCTTTTTCAAATAGTTGTCATCAAATGGCTTTAATTCAAACCAATAATATTATGCTTGTTAATGAATAAAGAAACACAGTGCTCCTTGAGCCTTTTAAGTGCGATATGAACCTGTGGTTTAATAAAAAATCTCAACTCTAAAATGACTTTTTTTTTCCATGAAGAACACTGTATTTGAATGTGTGCAATGGGGCCAATATAAAAAGCTCCACTTCTTCAAGTCAAACAATTGGAGTTGCCAGCGAGTATGAGGTAATAAAATTCATGCAAATGTGGGCCAAAACAAGATGGCTGGCACTGCAGCAGATAGTGACCTTTAAGTTCATGATGAAAAACAAATGTCAAGTGTCTAAGAGGGAGGGCAGTTCCAGGCTTTGCAGGGATTTGCTGTGTTGTCTTATAGGCCACATTAATTCAGCCCTCTATCAATATCTCTGAAAACAGGGGAGCTGGAGCTCAAATCCAGCTTCTTATTTATTTAGAAAGCAACCTTTAGACTCGTTCAGTGGTGTTGGAGACAATAGAGCCCCATTTAGGCAATATATAACTTTTTGGAGGTGTTGTACCGGTACATCTTATAATGAAACAAAACATAAAACTACTTAATATGGAAAAAACTCATCATATCGTTTGGACTATATACTGTTTATACTGTAGATCTGTTCAAACACTGAGTCACCGTAAAAGCACTGAATCATCTTTGAATCATCCAGTAATTTAGAACAGTTCAATAAAGCTAAGAAGAGGCTTTCATACCGAGGTCATAAAAACATTGCTCTTAAAAAAAAAGAATCTAAAGACATGATGAAAAGTACCGCATGTATAGTTTTATACAAGCTCTTTTCCTTAGAGAAAGCCACGGACGTGGAATCGGAGGGCAGGGTGATCACTTGTAGACGAATTTGTCGCCGAGAGTCTTATTTTGTCTTGCTTTATTCTCCAGCAGAGATTTGGAAATCATGGAATTGCATTAAAATAACCTTGTGAAGTCGCACTGCAGATTCACCCAGTAACTCCATCCTCCTAAACGTCTCGGCGTCATACAGAGGGCTATAGTGTAGACTATTTTACTATTTATTTGGGACTCCTGAGCAAATCTGCGGACTTGCTCCATATTTTCCCAATACAGTAAGGTCACCTCGAAATAATGGAGTGAGAGATGAAGCCTGTTTTCGGGGAGTCGCAGTTCCTTCCTGCAGCTTATTCATCACACCCGACGACTGGCGCTAAGTCTCATAACCCTGGGCAAAACCAAAATGCGCAATAGAAAATATGAGGTGGAAATGCCTGTCAGTGGCCTTCAAAGAAGGGCCTTCCAGAAACATAAAGGCCGGATTGAGCTATTTTATGACTTCACAGGAATAAATGTTCCAACCACACAAAGGCAATTCATCTCCTTCTCTTTCAACATACCGAGGAAGGAAATACATTTGTATGTCCTCCATTTGTATGTACAGGGGTTTCATGGGTCTGTGTTATGATCTATTAAAACACATGTTTTGCTGTCCTTATAAAATAAGTGCCATCCTATTCGGACGTGTCCGTAAACACGAACACAAAAATGCCTGAAGTTTCCTGCTCGTCCATTCCCCATGAGCGATGATAAATGCATCAAATATCTCGATGCACTGTGTTGCCAGAGTCGATACTGTGAACAAATGTTTCATTACTGTGGCACTTCCCTCGTTTTTATTTCTTCACTCGACTGATGAGTACTAGCAGACTGAGGCTAAACGTGGCCAATTTGGTTCACTCCCACCCCCTCCTCTCTTTTTGGCCCATTTCTGTCAGCAAAAGCCCAGGCTCTCTGTGACTCCGGTGAGATGGATAGTGCTGGTAGAAATGTGTCCCCTACAATTCCATCATGGAGAAATTAGGAGAGGCAACATTACAGATCAGTTCACATATACAGTAGTCGGCCTGTGACATCCCCCTCCTCCTCTGCGCTCTCCCTCCCACCCTGACAGTTATTGTTTGGAGAGTGGGTGACAAGATTGATGCGGCTCTGTAAATCAGGAATGGGCACGAGTGGCCCTTTCCCCATCACATATCTATCATCCGCAGAATGGAGATTAATAGGAAAGGGCCCTGTTCTTGGATTTGTCGAGGGCACTTGCTTCTTGACCTCTGGTAAATAATTAGATATCTTTGAGACCCGGCTCAGCGTGACGATGGACAGGCAGGGCCTCCAGACGGGCTGTAATGGGGTGTGCAGTGAATTCCTGTGCAAATGCACCTTTTGGCACCAAATCCCTTTTTCTTTTTTCATTTTTTAAGGATGAACATATATTTCTCTGCCTTGTTTCATGGAACCATTATCAAATTGTTCAAGTCAGTAGGTTTATACTGCAGTTAAATTACACGTATTCTCCGTTAATACAAGCGGATGTGCATTTTCTATGGAAAAAAAAAATCAAACCACTTTGTGCTATTTTGAAGTTGTGTATCTTCTTCCACTGATGTTGACTGAGATCATCGGGCTTCTTCATTTGCGCAAAGTGTAACCTTAAATATATGGCATTACATTTTAATTCCGATAATAATGAAATCAAATATTTCCATATTAAGCAGTTTTATCCTTATATGTGGGGTGGAATAGGAAAAAAAAAGGAATTAAAAAATAAATAGCTGGATGTTGTGCCAGCTGAATTCTGGAAAACATACCGAAAAGACTTAAAAAGAGTTTTGACCAGCATTTTACATTTCTACTTGAAAAAATAAATATTTTACTTACTTTAAATGACCTTCTTCCTCTTATTATTATTATTATTATATGGCAGTGCAGTGGTTAGCACTGTCGCTTCACAGCAAGAAGGTTCCGGGTTCAAACCTCACGGCTGATGGGGGTCTTTCTGTGTGGGGTTTGCATGTTCTCCCTGTGTCTGTGTGGGTTTCCTCCAGGTGCTCTGGTTTCCCCCACAGTCCAAAGACATGCAGGTTAGATAAAAATACCCAGCCACTGGGGTTGTACAAGCCAGTGCATACTTGGTGCTGGTCCCAAGCCCAGATAGATTGTGGAGGGTTGTATCAGAAAGGGCATCTGGAGGAAAACATATGCCAAATCAAATATGCAGATCATAAATTGGGAAGGATGATCTACTGTGGCAACCCCAAAAAAGAAGTTTGATGATGATGATGATTATTATTATTATTATTGGACGGCGTAGTGGTTAACACTGTCACCTCACAGCAAGAAGGTTCTGGGTTCGAGCCCAGTGGCCGACAGGGGCCTTTCTGTGTAGAGTTTGCATGTTCTCCCCGTGTCTGTGTGGGTTTCCTCCGGGTTCTCCGGTTTCCCCCACAGTCCAAAGACATGCAGTTAGGTTAACGTGGGGCGGCCTTGGGCTGAAGTGCCCTTGAGTAAGGTACTTAACCCCTAACTGCTCCCCGGGCGCTGTAGTATGGCTGACCACTGCTTTGTGTGTGTGTGTGTGTGTGTGTGTGTGTGTGTGTGTGTTCACTGCTTCAGATGGGTTAAATGCAGAAGATGAATCTCACTGTGCTTGAAGTGTGCATGTGACAAATAAAGGTTTCTTCTTCTATTATTATTATTATTATTAAGGATGCCTTTCTAACCTTCCAGAAAATAAAACGCTGTAACTTTTTACTTTTGATTGAGATATGTACAAAATATAAGAATATTTCCATTCAGAAAAAATTTAGTGTATCTCATCTCATTATCTCTAGCCGCTTTATCCTGTTCTACAGGGTCGCTGGCAAGCTGGAGCCTATCCCAGCTGACTACGGGCGAAAGGCGGGGTACACCCTGGACAAGTCGCCAGGTCATCACAGGGCTGACACATAGACACAGACAACCATTCACATTCACACCTACGGTCAATTTAGAGTCACCAGTTAACCTAACCTGCATGTCTTTGGACTGTGGGGGAAACCGGAGCACCCGGAGGAAACCCACGCGGACACGGGGAGAACATGCAAACTCCGCATAGAAAGGCCCTCGCCGGCCACGGGGCTCAAACCTGGACCTTCTTGCTGTGAGGCGACAGCGCTAACCACTACACCACCGTGCCGCCCTAAATTTAGTGTATTGGAGAATTTAATTTCATTATTGATTCATTTATCTTTGAAACTGCCACAAATTTTAGTGTATTCAGTATACTGTTCACAGTCGGCTAATGGAGCTTTTTTTTTTCCTTTGTTCAGTAAGGATTTAAACTGTATCTGAGCAAATATTGATTCATATAAATAAAAAAAGCATAATTATTTTATAATATAGTTTTCACATGAAGGCTTTAATATCAGACACACTGTTGTGGCTATCAAATCATACAAATAAAGTTCATTCCAAATAAAAGAAAATATATATATTTTTTAAAGGACCCATGGCATGGTGGTTTGTTGATGCTTTAAACGGGCTCGTGGAGGTTTCCGGATGTTATATCTGCAGCCTTTCTCGAAATGAACCCTCGGCACGTAGATATAGCCTCCTGGGAGAAAGCCCCATTTCAGCCCTTTTCCCAGTGCGTCGTTTTGCTAATGAGAAGCATGGAGGCAGGGAAGGGTAGAGGGTGGGGGCGGGCCATGGGAGAGGGGGAGGGGCTTGACCAAGCTGCGGGCATGCTACCTGTGTGTGAACAGGAGCAATGGCAGGTCAAGCAACAGTCCAAGCTTTCGCTTTTGACCCCTCGGATTCCTTTCGTAAACTCAACGTGACACAGAGAACAGAGAGTGAGAGTGTTCGGAGTGGTAGTTTACGAACGTATAATACCCTAGGCTTGAACACGTACTCCATAACCAAAGAGGATAGAAGCAGCAACTACAGCAACATATCGCTTATCCAACAGAAGACATGCATTGCGGAGCAATAGTCAAACATAAGCTCATAAGTTACAGTCAATTTCCAGACTAAACTCAGTTTAACAGAGCATGCTGCATGCTTTTTGGTTTTGTAGCACAGAGTACCTGGCTAACTGCAGGAAGCGGTTAGCTGCACAGCTAATGTAGCCATTGCTAGGCTAACGCACCGATTTTAAAACACGGCAAAACGACCAGTTATACACTTACTTGTTCGGTGTTTGTGGCTGATGCGGCAGGGATGCTTGGTACGGACCCAGGCTTCAGTGACAGTTGATGTGCAAAACCTGCCCTGTACTGTCCCAAGTTGTGGGACAGTACAGGAAAATTCATCAGGAAAATGCTTCCGAAAAACATACACCGTCTTAGGTAGACTCGACGGCGTATTATTGGAGTAAATAAAATTAAGCCACTGTGTCTTCAGGGGCTCTCCCGTCGGCAGTAAAAACAGACTCCTTTCTGTGTTGTCACATCCATGTACAGCGCAATTTCCATGTTTCGCTCGCTTAGGTGGTGCCATGTTGTTGTGTCCTCTATGGTCTCCTCACTACAAAATTGAAGTGACGTATCTATGGTGGCAACTTTTGAGCTGGGCGGGCAATCCATACAGTGGGTGGGAATCCAGAGGGGGGGCGTGGGGATCATCTCCCTTGCTGACGTAGTAAAGGGAAGAGCCTATCAACGCGCCATTTTGACGCGCCATTCTCAAATGTTGACAAAGGGTGGGCATAGTTTGGTTTACACATGACGACATTTCTAGCCACTGGGGTGACTTAAGAAGGTCAGAGGAACTCATTTTAACGTTAAAAAACCTCAGAAAGTGAACATTTCATGCCATGGGACCTTTAAAAAACATGCAACATTTTGATAAATTACATATTCTCAGTTAATAGAAACAAAAATAGATTTTATACACAGCAATCAATTTTGCATTGATTCTTTCAGGCATTTTTAATTAAAGGAAACTTTTTTTCATGGTTTAGGAATGTGCAGAAGTCTCAGTCCCGGCCCAGAAAGAACTGATTCAGACGCCGAAGTATATTGTCGAAATACTTTGTAGAATTAATATCGTGAGAACAAACTATCTAGAATACTGATTGATTTATCTTGGAGCAGGAAAGTCTGTGGTTGGATGCAGTTTCAAAAATATATCCTTAAGCGTATTGTGCTTTATAAGCAAGTACTCACAAGGCTTTACTGTAAGCAAAGCAAAACATGATGACTTAAGAAGACAGGAAAGACTTTTTTTTTTTCACAAATAGTTTCCGAAATAATTATTACAAAATACCTCTGCAAAATGAAGGCAACTTGTTTTGTAATAAAAATAAGAAATTGGTTTCAGACACACAGTCATTACCGTGTTTATGAACCTCGTTGTAATCAGTTTTTATTTGTTTGCTGGTGGGGTGTTTTTTTTTTCCTGTGTGGGTGTCAGGGTGGGATGGTTGCATTGTTGTACAGTTCAGGCTCAAATCTACATACAAAAGTAGCACATTAATTGGCTGTACAGTTTGGGGTTGCTTTGTTAAAATGGATCAGAATACCAGTCATAATAGTTCACACAGAGAAAAGAAAGAAAGAAAGGAGAAAAAAAGGCATCACAGCAAAAAAATATTATCAAAGCTTTAGGCCCAGGGGCATGCTGTTTATTTTTATTTCCTTGTAATGGAGTTGCGTTATGGCTCTCTGGAATGTGGGTCCTTACTTTACATTATTTTTCATGCTTTACATGTTTTCCCAATGTAATTTTTTAATAATAACTTGTAAGAGGAAACGTACAACTGAATAAATAAATTTGAACACGAATGCTTTTGCAACTTGGAGTTTTTAGATCAAAGAGCAAACATGTCTGCAAAATAAAACGAAATGCATGAATAAAAAGGAGAGGATTTACAACATGTTTTAATAGCAGGGCAAAGTATCTGTTTGCTGATGTTCGAGTACAGTACAGACATTGACAAGGAGACTGATTCACCAAAGCACTAATTCAGCGGTATTCGGTTTACGATGACTCAATTGTGTGGAAAAAGTTTCCCCTTTGAGCACTGAGAGCTACACGGGCTTCAGTGGTGATCATGTCGAATTACAGTTTAAGGCAATTTTCTTTCCATTAATGAATACAAGCTTTTCTTGTAGCGTTACCATGGTACACACGGATCAGAGTGCAGGGGTTGGAAAGATCATGTCATCATCTCATTATCTGTAGCCGCTTTATCCTGTTCTACAGGGTCGCAGGCGAGCTGGAGCCTATCCCAGCTGACTACAGGCGAAAGGCGGGGTACACCCTGGACAAGTCGCCAGGTCATCACAGGGCTGACACGTAGACACAGATAACCATTCGCACTCACATTCACACCTACGGTCAATTTAGAGTCACCAGTTAACCTAACCTGCATGTCTTTGGGGGAAACCGGAGCACCCGGAGGAAACCCACGTGGAGAACATGCAAACTCTGCACAGAAAGGCCCTCGCCGGCCACTGGGCTTGAACCCGGACCTTCTTGCTGTGAGGCGACAGCACTAACCACTACACCACCGTGCCGGAAAGATATGATTGTGATATACCAGACCTCATCGTTTGCACAAAATATATATATATACTACAAGCGATGTAGCACTCACTTTTAAATCAGGGCCATATCTGAGCAATTTTAGGCTCAGGATCAGTTTAATCCTACTGTAAAGTGAACCAGATAGTTCAGTGTTTTCTTTCAAACACAAAGAAATATAAAGTCTAACAGTTTATCCTTATGCAAGTGAATATAACCTAAGGACATTCACTAAGATGGAAGAAAATGATCCATCATTTAAATCCACCCCCCCCAACACACACACACACACACACACACGAGCACATGCACTCCCGTCGCACTTTATCTGCTTCTTTTACTTCCACTGCAGCAATAAACTACAAATGATGTTATCACTAGACGGTAAAATATTGCTTTAATGGAATTGTGGTTTGATATTTAAAAGCAGACATTTATAGTCCAGTAGTCCAGTTTGTGGAGCTAATTTTGCTTAGTGCTAAATTAATCTGCAATGATTCCTGCATTATCATGTAATAATACATTGCAATATGTTTTATTGAATTTCGGCCAATTAAATTATCTTCTGCCGGGTTGGCTTATAAGGCACCTTTGAAAAGAAGGCAGTTATGGGTTTATTATTGTGGAGCAATTTACCTTGAGAAAATAATATTTTGCCCTCATAAGTAATTTTGTTTATTACTTTTAATGATTTCATTAAAGAGATTCCTCCAGGCAGACTACAGGCCTTTATTTATTTTTTTTTGTTGTTATTTATTTATTTTATTTTATTTTATTTTATCCCCCCCCCAACACACACAGACACACAATGTCTCATTTGAAAATCCAAACTGAATACAAAGGATTTGTTGGCTCAGATGGAGAGACATTAAAGTGAGACGGCCTTTCGATTTCATAAATTCGGTGAAATTTAGTTCCCTCTGAAATTTGGTCATTGTGATATATGTTTATTTCTGTAATATCTAAAAAAAAAAAGTATCAGGCCATTCTGTGGCTGGGAAGTTATTTAATTTGAGGGGATTCCCGAGCAAATAATATGCATGAAATCACTCGCTTCGTGCAGTCAAGCAGACAGAGGAAGTCCGTGTGCGCAGGTTTACCTATAAGTGACCGTGCACTGACAGTTACATCATTGTCGCTAAATGAACAGCTGATCACACCAAGGTGCTTGCTGACAATTTATTAGTTTGGTCCTGCGTTTACTTTCCTTTGCAACATAACATCTTTTCTTCTTGCTTTCCATGTTAGGGTTTTGCTGGGATTCGAACCTGGTTCGCTGGTGTGATAATCCAGCAAACCCCCACTAGGCCACCAGGGGGGATGACTCAAATGCAGAGGCGTGAGGTGGAAGTAGAAAAGTATCAAAAAGTCTATTTACAATATATACAGTCCAAAAAGAAATAATCCAAAACGCTCAGAAGATGAAGGGAAAAATAAAAAATATCCAAAAGTTCAAAGTCAAAACAAAAGCCAAAAAAACAGAAAAGAAAAGGCAAAAATACCAATGCTCAGAAGATCAAAAAAACAGTAAATACTAAGTCCAAAAAGTCCAAAAAGAAAAGCAAAGTGCAAAACCAAAAAGACAAAGGCAAGGAACACGGTACAGAGGTAACTGGAGCTAAACATAACAGCACAAAGACTCCGTGACAAGAGGACTGAACTCAGGGGTATAAATACACAAACTAATTAAGGACAGGGTGGGGCAGGAAACAGGCAATAAGATAAACACAAAACACAGAGGCGACCTCTAGAGGCCAAAACAAACATGACCAAACAAAGGAAATAACAGCGGCCTCTAGAGGCCAAAACAGTCCCAGTCCTAACATTCTGTTACTGTAGTCGGTCTTTCACGTTTCACTCGCACACTCACGTCCTCCATTTTTCTCTCCTGTTTCAAATTTGTGTCCCACAATGCCTTGCATGAACAGGGAAAGACCACCATGCGATGGTGCATGATGTAGTATCTTGAATTGGGTTATGGTGAAGCAGGAAAAAATAGCAGAGAATTTAGGATCATGTGGCCCTAAATTCATTAATTGTTCTATTAAAAAAAAGAATAAAATTGGAAGTCTGTGATTTGAATTCAGTAGCTTTCGGTCCACTAAACAAAAATAATTAGATGTCAGGGAAAATTATTTTTATGACCTACACTTGAAAAATCTGAAAGGCAGTCTAGCTTTAAAAGAAGGATCTTGTTTAGCACAGCTCATTTGATAAAGTGTTCTGCATATTTAGGGTTAAAAGAAAGGACTTTGCAAAATATCAGATGTCACGATGTGGATAGTTTGAAATAACCAATATGATGCGGGTCTTATCAGTACAAGCAAAAAAAAAAAATCCAGTGCTGATGGTGTCTTAATAACATTTCAGGGATAACAGTACAGAAGAGAACATTGTGAACATGGAAAATGGGTCCAATCCGTCTTCCCGAGCTTACTTATAATCTATGATGAATATAAAAGGGTGCATCTTGATGTTTGTAATCTTTCATGACTTAATCATACTTGATATGCCAGTCCTTGTGAGTTTAAGACCCTATGGCATGGTCTGAGAACTTTATCTTGCATCAGCAGTTGACAAAGGATATAAAACACATCGTGGTCCTGAGCCAACACACCCAAGCCAAAATATACCAATTGCTGATTTGAAAAATAAAACGTGAAACAAACCATAAGGAAAAAAAAATCCTCATTCTTTCCCAGACAGAACATTTATAATACTAACATTATGAGTTGCAAAGCTCTGGGCCAACTTGAGTTCACTCTGTAAAGAGGAAGCTGTTCTAGTTCAACATTCATCAGCTAGGTTTAGCTTGATGAACAGGTCAAGCTATATAAAGACACCCCTTTAGTCACATGCAGAAGAAGAAGCATCATCACTAATCAAGCCATCTTGTATCTTGACATTCACATTTAGTCAGACATGTATGTGCTCAGTTAAGTCCTCTCCGCTTCTTTAGTTCTCTCTTCCAGACAAAGAAGGATTGTGTGGAGCGTCGGGTGATTTACATGCTGTTGGCCGGACTCAGTGTGCCGCTCCATGGGAAGACAGCGTGGGCCTGCCAGCTGTCCTCTGATCCCGTTAAGCATGCCAGGCACGGTGCCATGAGGCTGTAAGCCTCCTCCAATCATTCGTCCTACCTCTTTGAAAAGAAAGTCTGTTGACCTCAGATAGAGCGAGTGAAATTTCCAGCACATTAAAGCAGGCCTGCTTCTCAATGACCAGAGAAGAGAGCTGACCCATGTAATCGCAGATGGCATTGTTCTCGGGCATCGTCTTGACGCATGGAGTAGGGTTTTCACATACAACTGTGGCATGTATATAGAGCCATGGCATTCTTTTGCTGTTTCTGTCCATGGTTCAGGCATTTTACATTACGAAAATGTCAGAGACTGGCTGAGAGTCATGCACAGTGAATAAACTTGGCTTGGCCCAAGCTCTTCAGCGCTCCTGTTCTCTTGCCAAGAATGATGGGTATAAAAGGGCACTGGCACAAGCTTGGCTTCCTCACACTGAAGTACTTGCTGGTAGTTTTCGCGCTTGTTTTTTTTTTTCGATGTAGTCATTGCTTTTCCACACTTTCTACTGATGATACAGGAATACAATAGTATGACCCTAGTCGAGTTTCTTGGAAAAAGGAGCTGATTCTGGCACCACATTGACCATTTCCTGTGAAAATCGCAAGGTTTTGCCAAGTACATTTTACATTTTATAGGCACTTTTAAACAAAGTGACTTACATCTGAAGCCGAATCCAAGCATAGAGCTGAACTGTTAAAGGTTAAGGGCCTCACTGAAGAGCTCAACAGTGGCTCTCTGGCAACCTTCCCATCACTAAGACAGACCCTTAATGTTAACCATTAATTTACCAACTGGTGAGTTAAATAAAACCCTTTTTTGTTATTTTTTTAAAGAGTACACACATGCAAGTATCTAAACTATACTTTCTAAGAAAATGAGCAACATACAAAAAAAGACTTCTCTTGGGTCTCTTGTGTGTAAATAGCATGTGAAACTGTGCAATCAGATTATGTACAGCATCTATTTTGGTCATCAAAGAAACTGTTATGGTACGTATTTGCTGAAAAACTGAAATATTGCCCCATAAGATTTGTACCCAAAGGACCAAACTTGGTGTAAGAAAATCAGTCTATGTATCTGTTCCAAATGAAGCATTAAACATAATCCCACATGTAAACCGAGCTAGAAGATGCTATAGAGCATCGCTGCTGTAATTTCCATGATAACATTGATAAAGATAGAAACAAAGTAAATTCAGAAAATTGAATATGTACTCCATAAAGTCCTGAGTTTCAGTGTCTGCTTTAATATTCTTTAAACGTGGTGGTGTGATCTGCTCCCACTCAAAAGTTGGCTATTTTCTGATAACAGCACAACCCAAAATGTTGGTTCTTCTTGTAACACGAAATTTGGCCAATGATTACAATTTTTAATTTAGTACTGAATAGAACCTCATACCTTTTAACTGTTAATTGACTTATCCGGCATGCAGGCGATGAGTTTATGCCATCATGTGGTGTTCAGCATTGTCCACATTTCATGAAAATCGCTTCTTCTCTCTCAGTTCTTCACTAATTTTTATTCTTTTTGGCAGGAAGTTAGGTCTGCCTGGGGTGCATATGGCTTCTACCCAAATTTGCATAATTGCATTTAATAATGAAGATATGCAGTAATTAAGCCCTAATGAGCAGTTTCCACACACATCGCTTTTTCTCCCTCAATTCTTCACCGATTTTGATTCTTTCTGGCATGAAGGTAGCATAAGTCATTAAGGTGCATATGACTTCTACCCAGATTTGCTGAATTACAATTATTAATGAAGTTATGGACTAATTAAGCTTTAATAAGAAGTTCAACAAAAATTGCTTCTTCTCGGTCAATTCCTTGCCGTTTTGGATTCTTTCTGGCAAATATTTGAGCTGGACTGGTTGAGAGTAGAACTGTACAAGGTGGCCCACTTTAGATTGTTCCTTCTGGACTAGATGGGGCTGGAGTGAGCTATGCCAACATTGACGGTCTCGTGTTTTTTGTTTTTTTTTTTTAATAACAGCACAACCGTAAACGTTGGTTCCACAACAGTTGGCCAATGATTTTTTTTTTTTTAATTTAGTACTGAATTGAACTTCATACCATCCATTATCTGTAACCGCTTATCCTGTGCAGGGTCGCAGGCAAGCTGGAGCCTATCCCAGCTGACTATGGGTGAGAGGCAGGGTACACCCTGGACAAGTTGCCAGATCATCACAGGGTTGACACATAAAGACAACCAACCTTTCATATCTACGGTCAATTTAGAGTCACCAATTAGCCTAACCTGCATGCCTTTGGACTGTGGGGGAACCCGGAGGAAACCCACACAGACACGGGGAGAACCTGGAAACTCCACACAGAAAGGCCCCCATCGGCCACTGGGCTCAAACCCAGAACCTTCTTGCTGTGAGGCGACAGTGCTAACCACTACACCACTGTGCCACCCGGAACTTCATACCTTTTAACCATTAATTGGTATATTTATTATTGTGGCATGTTCACAAGACAAGGTCATTCCAGTGATCACTTACTGTATGTTATAGCAACTCTAGCACCAGTTTCCTCACCAACCTTTCCTGTTTTCTCGTAACAAGAAAGAGAAAAATGCAACTTGTCATGTTACCTAGAAAGCAGAAACATTCTGTCCTGAAGACTTTCCAGTGGTGGAAAACTTACTGTTACAAAATGGTGATGATGGAGACGCCTTCCACAAACTTAAAATAAACATTTCCTTCCAGAAAACCTTATCATATCAATGATTATACATTTTTCTTTAAGAAATAACACTGCTTTTATATGTGTTTATTATCAGTCTTGGATTATGGAGTGGGGCGGTGTAGTGGTTACCACTGTCGCCTCACAGCAAGAAGGTTTCGAGTTCGAGCCCAGTGGCTGACGGGGGCCTTTCTGTGTGGAGTTTGCATGTTCTCCCCATGTCCACGTGGGTTTCCTCTGGGTGCTCCGGTTTCCCCCACAGTCCAAAGACATGCAAGTTCGGCTAATTGGTGGCTTTAAATTGACCGTGAGTGTGAATGGTTGTTTTTCTCTATGTGTCAGCCCTGCAATGATCTGGCGACTTGTCCAGGGTGTACCCCGCCTCTCGCCCGTAGTCAGCTGGGATAGGCTCCAGCTTGCCCGCAACCCTGCACAGGATAAGCGGTTACAGACAATGGATGGATGGATGGATGGATTATAGTGTGTCCACCAAAAATGTCTGTGTAAATTGTTACTCTAGAAACGATAATTTGAACAAGCACATTTATCTGAATCTATATCCAGATGTATGTGTTGAACCATTTCAGCCTACAGCAATTTTGCAAAATCTGTAATCACTTTTTTATAGCAGACATGATGTGTAGGTATGTTCGACATTTTCAACCATGGCTGATTATCTTCTGAGCTGACAGGAAGTGTACGTGGTGGTGGAAACTCGACACATCTACGGTACAAGAGCTTGTTGATAAAAATCCTGTAGAGCAGTGGGGTAGTTTTGGCCAGCACATCTATTTAGAATAGAATCTCTTCGACTGACTTTCTCCCTCTCTCTCACTCACTTCAGAGAGAGAGAGAGAGAGAGAGAGAGAGAGAGAAGGAATGAGAGAGAGAAAGAAGGAACGAGAGAGTGCACAGCAATGATTTGATTAATAAAAGTCTGAAATTTACAGGCAGAAAATAATCTATAGATGTGATGGAGTGGAACATTTCTCATCAAACTGTGAAAATTCGCAGATCCCAGAAGAACCACGGCTCGGCAAAGTTCCATCCGTCCAAATATATGGCTCTGCGGAACACAGACTTGAGCTCAAAATGAGAAATTTGATGGCACGCACAGCGAGTGTCACAAACCTAATTTCAACATCTGAGAGTAGATTGAATACCTCCATTCATTTTGGATAATTTAAAAGGCTTCGGACTGCCTATTTTTTTTTCCACTGTGCCAGCTCCCATGTGAATCCACTCAAAATTGATGGGGAATCTACAATAATTAAAAGCAGGAGAAACATCAATCCATTTTTCACATCACTACGAGAGGACTTGGGCTCCTTGAAATCCAGCATCACCTATTGACATCAATCAGCATGCGTGTTTGAAAAAATAAAACTCGTAATTGTATTACTGTATCATCGAAGTGCTGGCCATTGATGAAAGATCTTTGATGGCTTCTCATGACACAAGATTTCAGGGTGGACATCTCTGTGCTGAAAGTATAATCACTGCCCAGCTTCAACTAACCAGGCAAAAGCTGGCATGAACAGAGCATGGGCTCATGGGAACCTGTGATTTACACAAAGAGCAACTGGGCATTCGTTCTCCTATTAGGATTTGAAAAGAATGGTCAGGATGCACAATAATCATTTAACCAAACCAAATTTTCACTATAGGTAAAGCAATAATTGCAATAATTAACCCTTTGATGCAAAACATATGCACACCCCTTCTAATGCACAACATGGGTCAAAAATGACCCGCATTCATTTTCCAGGTTATTTCATGCTGACTGAGTTTTCCTTTGCTCTATCTTTTGAAATCAATTTATTTTATGATTCAATATTCCAAGTATTCTTTAAATATCTTGTTTTTAATTACCACAAATCATTAATTTAATTTTTTTTTCCTACTTTATGAACAAAAATACTTTTTATATTACTACACATGGGTCATCCAAGTGTGATTTAAAATTAAATGTCTTAATACTATAATAATAATTTGTCTCAAGTAATTACTTTAGCAGTGAATGGGGCCAGTTATTTATTTATCAACTATGTAGTTAGCTAAGCCAACTACAATAAAATTAGCTAACTAAAGCAGAATATGTCAACAGCTCGGTAGCTAATAGTAATTACGTGTAACTTTCTGACAAGTAATCTACTCACTCTCAAGGTAACCTAAACATAATCCATTTTTTTCTAAGGTAATGTTAGAAAAATTGAAAAACATTACTTATATGTATTAGATGGGCAAAGGGCGCTGTGCTGAGCTGTGAAATGTCGGACACAAGCACAATTCACAGTTCCCACCAAACGCTGGAGTAAATGCATGCGGGTCGGTTCTGACCCATGTGTGTAAACTTGATGTAGAATTACAAAAGCTGTGCTTGTTCATAACTTAAGAAAGGAAAAATAAAAATGATGATTTGTGCTAAACAAAAACAAGATATTTACTGCATATTTGGAAAAGTAAATGACAAAATGAATTTATTTCAAAAGTATATCATAGAAACACTCAGCCATACATGAAATAACCTGGGAAATGAATGCAGGTCGTTTTTGACCCATGTTGTGCATTAGAAGGGTAGTGATACAAAAAGGGTTTTTATTCAAAAAGTAAGAAAGGAAAAAATAAAATAAGGATGTATGATGATCAAAAACAAGTTAATTGAGGAATACCTTGAATACTGGATGATGGAATTAATTTATTGCAAAGATATAGGAGATAAAAACTCAGCCGGGTCACCTTTGACCCATGTTTTGCATCAAAGGGTTAAACAGACATGGTACCAAACAAGGCCTGAAAGATAGGGATCCACTATCATGCGCTGACATGAACCCTTTTGTGAAATGTATTGTGAAATTCTAAAATGGATACTTATCATTATTTTTCAACACATCCTACATCCTCCACTGCTCCAATTACAGAGTGGCTGGAGAATGGCGATAAATCTTTTGCATACACATTTGCCTTTATTTCAGTACAATACAAAGTTTTATATACCTCTCCATCCAAGATGATTGTGATGAAATATGTTCACTCTCATCTCTACATAGATTCTTGTTGATGGTTTCCTTGTCAGAATAAAATGACTGAAGCAATGAGGCCCATGGCAAATACAGGGTCGATTAGAGAGAGTTGGAATTGCAGTGTGGTGCGTGTTTTTTTTTTCCTTTCCTCCCATATAATCCCTCTTCTGCCCATTCCTGATGAAAGTTTGCCCAAGCAGAAAACTCACCTGTTTTTGCTTTTTTTCCTCCATCTCTACTGAAGTTTATTTATTTATTTATTTATTGTTCCCTCATAGTTAATTTGTATTAAAGTGATCCTGAGCAAGATGAAGCTCAGTATTTTAGTTTAAATGTAGTTTAAAAAAGCATTTGCTTGTGCCTATCATTTGGGCTATACAGGGTATCCCCCCCCCCAAAAAAAAAAAAAAGATATAATTTCACAATCTAATAACTTTGCCAATTCTCGTTCAGTTGACCTCAAATTTTAACAGCATGTGTTATCCCAGAAACTACATAATCTATGCAAATGAAACTGAACAGGCTTAATTTGGAACAATATAATATTTATTTCTCAAAATTTGAATGAGAAATTCAAAGGTACACTATCGTTCAAAAGTTTGGGGTCACTTTGAAATGTCCTTATTTTTGAAAGAAAAGCACTGTTCTTTTCAATGAACATCACTTTAAACTAATCAGAAATACACTCTATACATTGCTAATGTGGTAAATGACTATTCTAGCTGCAAATGTCTGGTTTTTGGTGCAATGTCTCCATAGGTGTATAGAGGCCCATTTCCAGCAACTCTCACTCCAGTGTTCTAATGGTACAATGTGTTTGCTCATTGCCTCAGAAGGCTAATGGATGATTAGAAAACCCTTGTACAATCATGTTAGCACAGCTGAAAACAGTTGAGCTCTTTAGAGAAGCTATAAAACTGACCTTCCTTTGAGCAGATTGAGAGGCTGTCCACATGGCAACGGATTCAGGTGAATCTGATAAAATTGTTTATCGTTTCGGCCTAGCGTCCACACGGCACCGGCATTTTGGGTGCCCCAAAACAAGAACGGGTTCCAGTGTGGAAAAATCTGGTAACGGCGCCGTTGCAAAGTCGTCTGGATGAGTAGAACGGATTTGTTTACGATGATGTCACAACCACATGACTAGAACAAGCAGTACTCTCGCTGTTTTGTATGAACCACTGCACTGCATTCACTTTTGTATACAGCTTTTCTTTTAAATAAACAAGTAACTGAACCATTTCTTGAATTTCTTTTTTTTTTTGGATAAGACAGCTTTTCGAAATGTTCACACACAATATAAAAAGTTATATAAATTATATAAAAATGCTTTTCAAAATGTTCACACACAATAAGAAAATTAAGTTATATAAAACTATGCACACTAATAAAACTAATTTGTACACACAGAAGGCACGATTTCCTCGCGTAGTCGCAGCCATCTTCTTCTTGTTGTTGTGTGTTTGTTCCTGTGAGTGCTTCACGCTGGGTAGAAGAAGGGGTTTATGCCCATGCGTCCTACTTCTTCTATTGTTCTGGTGTCTCCAATGGGACCGTCTTACAGCGCACGTAGAGGTGTGGCATGTGTATTGCATCGTTTTCAGCAAGCGTTGCATTGCCATATTTACCTGATACAGTGGGGCAAAAAAGTATTTAATCAGTCACCAATTGTGCAAGTTCTCCCACTTAAAAAGATGAGAGAGGCCTGTAATTTTCATCATAGGTATACCTCAACTATGAGAGACAAAATGAGAAAAAAAAAAAAAAAAAAATCACATTGTCTGATTTTTAAAGAATTTATTTGCAAATTATGGTGGAAAATAAGTATTTGGTCAATAACAAAAGTTCATCTCAATACTTTGTTATACACCCTTTGTTGGCAATGACAGAGGTCAAACATTTTCTGTAAGTCTTCACAAGGTTTTCACACACTGTTGCTGGTATTTTGGCCCATTCCTCCATGCAGATCTCCTCTAGAGCAGTGATGTTTTGGGGCTGTCGCTGGGCAACACGGACTTTCAACTCTCTCCAAAGATTTATGGGGTTGAGATCTGGAGACTAGCTAGGCCACTCCAGGACCTTGAAATGCTTCTTACGAAGCCACTCCTTCGTTGCCCGGGTGGTGTGTTTGGGATCATTGTCATGCTGAAAGACCCAGCCACGTTTCATCTTCAATGCCCTTGCTGATGGAAGGAGATTTTCACTCAAAATCTCACGATACATGGCCCCATTCATTCTTTCCTTTACACGGATCAGTCATCCTGGTCCCTTTGCAGAAAAACAGCCCCAAAGCATGATGTTTCCACCCCCATGCTTCACAGTAGGTATGGTGTTCTTTGGATGCAACTCAGCATTCTTTCTCCTCCAAACACGACAAGTTGAGTTTTTACCAAAAAGTTCTATTTTGGTTTCATCTGACCATATGACATTCTCCCAATCCTCTTCTGGATCATCCAAACGCTCTCTAGCAAACTTCAGACGGGCCTGGACATGTACTGGCTTAAGCAGGGGGACACGTCTGGCACTGCAGGATTTGAGTCCCTGGCGGCGTAGTGTGTTACTGATGGTAGCCTTTGTTACTTTGGTCCCAGCTCTCTGCAGGTCATTCACTAGGTCCCCCCGTGTGGTGCTGGGATTTTTGCTCACCGTTCTTGTGATCATTTTGACCCCACGGGGTGAGATCTTGCGTGGAGCCCCAGATCGAGGGAGATTATCAGTGGTCTTGTATGTCTTCCATTTTCTAATAATTGCTCCCACAGTTGATTTCTTCACACCAAGCTGCTTACCTATTGCAGATTCAGTCTTCCCAGCCTGGTGCAGGTCTACAGTTTTGTTCCTGGTGTCCTTTGACAGCTCTTTGGTCTTGGCCATAGTGGAGTTTGGAGTGTGACTGTTTGAGGTTGTGGACAGGTGTCTTTTATACTGATAACGAGTTCAAACAGGTGCCATTAATACAGGTAACGAGTGGAGGACAGAGGAGCCTCTTAAAGAAGTTGTTACAGGT